>NC_134406.1:189796239-190099739 GCF_038048845.1 Mixophyes fleayi
GGTGAGAATCAGGTAGGCCAGAGAGAAAGAAGTTAAAGTAGTCAAGGCGAGAGATTACAAGCAAGTGAACAAGGGTTTTCGTAGCTTCCGTGGTGAGAAAGGGGCGTATCTTTGATATATTCCGAAGGTGGAAGTAGCAGGATTTTGAGAGGGACAGCATGTGAGGCTTGAATGAGAGGGAGCAATCAAGGATGACCCCAAGGCATCGGACTTGGGGGACAGAAACGAGGGTAGTGTTATTAACAGAAATAGAGAGGGGGGAGGTGGGAGATTCCTGGAAGGGGGGAGACTATAAGCTCAGTCTTGGAAATAATGAGTTTTAGGACACGTTGGGACATCCAAGATGAGGTGGCCGAGAGACAGCAGGAGACACGAGACAGAAGGGAAGGGGAGAGGTCAGGGGATGAAAGATAAATTTGGGTATCATCAGCATAGAGGTGGTAGTGAAGGCCAAAGGAGCGGATGAGGACACCAAGGGAGGAGGTGTAGAGGAAGAAAAGCAGGGGGCCAAGAATGGAGCCTTGCGGAACGCCAGAGGTAGGGGAAGAGGGAGTGATGTAGAATCATGAGTAGAAACTGAGAAGGAGCAGTTGGTGAGGTAAGAGGAAAACCATGAGAGGACAGTGTTACATAGGCCTATATATTTGAGAGTTTGCAAAAGGAGTGCGTGGTCAACGGTATCGAAGGCAGCAGAGAGGTCAAGAAGGATAAGAAGGGAGTAGTGTCTATTAGATTAAGAGAGGAGAAAGTCATTATTGACCTTAGTGAGGACAGTTTCAGTGGAGTGGAGGGGGCGAAAACCAGATTGGAGCGGGTCAAGGAGTAAGTGAGAGGAGAGAAAGGAGGTGAGACGGTTGTAGACAACCCATTCAAGAAGTTTGGAGGCAAAAGGAAGAAGTGAACTAGGGCGGTAATTAGAGAGAGAGGCGGGATCAAGGACAGTTTCTTGAGTATGGGGGAGACAAGAGCATGTTTAAAAGAGGAGGGGAAGATTCCAGAGGAGAGGGATAGGTTGAGGAGGTGGGCAATGTGGGAGCAGGTTTCAAGAGAGAGGGAGCGGAGGAGGTGGGTCCTGTGTGCAAGTGGAGGGGGAGAGGAAGAGAGTAGGGTATGGACTTCATCTGCAGATACCGGAGTGAAGGAAGAGAAGGAGAGTGAGCTAGCAGGAGGGGAGGGGAGAAAAGAGATAGCAGCAGTAGAGGAGGGTGAGAAGGGGGACAGAGTGGTCATGGAGTGGGGGAGAGGGTGGGGTAAGGAGGGACTGCTGGGAGATGTCATGACGTATAGACTCAATCTTGGAGGTGAAGTGAGTAGCAAAGTCGACAGCAGAGAGCGTGGGGGGGGAGTGGAGAGGAGGGAGTTGAAGGTGTAAAAAAGCTGACGGGGGTTGGAGGATTGGGAAGAAATGAGAGCTTTAAAGAAAGATGGTTTAGAAAGCGATAGGGCCGAACTGTAAGAGTCAAGTATGAACTTGAAGTGGAGGAAGTCAACATGAGTGTGTGACTTTCACCAGACCCGTTCTGCACTGCGGAAGCATTTTTGAAGAAAGCGGGTAAGTTTAGTGTGCCACAGTTGCGGCGGGGACCGACGAAGCTTGATGGTGACAGTCGGGGCGACAGAATCAAGTGCAGCGGTAAGAGTGTGATTGTAAAAGGAAACAGCCTTATCAGGGCAAGAAAGAGTGGTAATTGGGGAGAGGAGCGAACTCAGGGAGGAGAAAGTGGTAGGATCAACTGTGTCAAGATTGCGCCTGGTGAGAGTAACCTTGGGGGACGAGGACGATGGGAGGGGTGGAGAGATTCTAAAAGAGAGGAGATGGTGGTCCAAGAGAGGAAAAGGTGAATTAATGAGGTCGGAGACAGTACCGAGGTGAGAAAAAACCAGATCAAGGGAGTGGCCTCAGCGGTGGGAGGGAGAGGAGGTCCATTGAGAGAGACCAAGGGAGGAGGAGAGAGAGAGAAGTTTGGAGGCAGCAGGGTCTGAGGGATTGTCTATAGGGATATTAAAGTCCCCCAAGATCAGGGAGGGAAGGTCAGAGGAGAGAAATTGAGGGAGCCAGGTGGCAAAGTGATCAAGGAATTGGGAGACATGACCAGGAGGACGGTATATAACAGCAACACGGAGGTGGACTGGGTGGAATAGGAAGATAGAGTGTACCTCAAAGGAGGAAAAGGAGAGGGAGGGTTGAGGGGGAAGAACCTGAAAAGAACAGCAGGAGGAGAGAAGGATTTGGACATCTGTACCATCAAGAATGTAGTTTGAATTGTAGCTCAACCACACACATGCTTGAGGAGCTTGCATGTGTCATCTGAAAGATTTTTTTCCAGTTTGTCCATTTGTCCTCCTCTATTTCATATCCAAAGACCCAAGCTTTGACTGTGGTAATATAGGGCCTGATTCAGAGTGGAATGCTAAGATAATTTGCAATTGAAAAAGGTCGCACACAAGCAATTGGGTATATATGCTGTATTCAGGGTTAGAAATTAATCTATGTCTGAATGAGTAGCAAATGCCACTTAACTGTAATAGATATGTTTGGTGCAAAGACAACGCAGCTCATCACCCAAAGAACACCATAACTATGGTGAGGCATGGTGACAGTAGTATCATGCTGATAGGCTGCTTCTTATCACCTTGGACAGGGCTCTAGCCAGGATAGAGGGCATAATGAATAGCTCTAGATATCAAAATACGTTGGCACTACACCTGCTGAGAGTTTACTAAAGATATCTGTTACTGCGGGAGTGAGCTAGTCACTCACTCCGGATACCTGCACAGCTTTTATACATGAGTCCGCGCTGCACATGAAACTTTATTCAGTCTCACATATGGACATGCGTTTTTTTCATTGTATACAGATAACAATATGAGCCCTTATTGTTGAAAATCTACATTATTCTCTGATTTTGACATTTGGTTTTGTATTACCATACCATGGAGTCATATATGACATCAGTTTAGAGATGTGTCATTGGTTATATTTGAAATTATTCACTGGTATTTTTAAAATTGTATGTTTTATATACACCATTTGTTGTATTAATATGTAATAAATAAGGTTTTTTTCTGACACTATATTCCGTAGTATTCACTATCAGATATTTTTATTACAATTGTGTGCCCCTATCTGTTTTGGTTTTGTGAATTTGTAGCTGGGGATTGGCATTTCCCCTTATAGGGAGCGACACTGAATTGGAATCCAGGTGGTGTTATATACTGAATAACAGTTATTCAAATTTGAGAACCTAAAAGTTTGATGTGTTTTTATACTAAACAACGGACGTGGTAATACCATGATAGGCAAGTCTTACCTCAAGAGAATCCCCAGCTATTACCAAGGCACAATCATGTTTTCTTCTGAAAGCATTAAGTTCTAAGTGAGCATCACTTCTACTAGTGACCTGCAATAAAACAAAAACAAAAAAATTTAAGAGTTAGACATTTTAACGAAAGTGTTTTTGAAAGCTCACTGCAAAATCGCAAGACACCTGAACAACTATATAATGTATATGTAGTTGACTATCAGTGTCTATGTCTAAAAGTGTCCATTGTTACGGTTTAATTGTTGAAGCTGCTGTTTTGTGCTTTTTTTTTTTCTTTACTATTGCTGCGCTCTCCAAGGGGACAATTTATCAACTGGCCCATTCCCCAGTGATAAGTCAATTTTTTTTATTGCTGCTTTTTGTGGCAAAATCCTAACACTGCAATTTGCCAAAAAATGCGAAACTCAGCAGACCTGGCAATGCTGGCCTGGAGCAGTAAGGATAACTTACCGCATTGCTGGGGCATTCTCTGGAGATATGCACATGCGTGAACAGGCAAGACAGCTTGTGCATGCTCAATGGAACTGAAAGCCTATATTTGGCCTTTCAGTTCTACCAATAAACAAAAATAAAAATAAAATATTAAATCTTACCACTGGTGAGGGTCACCATTTGTTCTATTGGGTAAAACGGGAAAAAAACCCCAAAAATTAAACCTATCTTTAGCAATAACATATTTCGTCCAGCTAGTCACTTTTCACTATACTGAAAACAACAGGTATATACTACTATCACTAAATAACTGATAGTGCTCTCTATAGCCAAGTAGCCTGAGCAAAGCTACATGAATGAGTGAAGTATGTATTAGAAAATAAGTCATAGCTACTTCAGAAATAGTGTGATTGCTCGCACAATCATCATAAATGTCCCTTGAACGTTCTTATGATTAACAGGAAATTAGAAAAGGACCTGCATGGCCTTAGTTACCTCGCAGAATAACTGTCACTTAGCCGGGAAGCTCCCAAAACTCAACACATATCAAGTGGCAGAAACCAATCAATAAAAACCACAAACAGTGACTAAAAAGCACCTGTGGCTGTGCACCACAAGAAAATGAATCTAACGCTCACAAAAATGCAGAACACTGGACGTCCAAATCTCTGAACTAGATGGTGCGACTCAGTAAGCTTCACTCCTCTGCAATACACCTGATTCAGATAATGACCAAAATCAACCAGGTCACCAAAGTAGACTTAAAAAAAAAAAATTCTGTCTTCCAGGCTGGAACAGCCAACATAGCTGGATGCAGTAACAAGATTAAATCTAACGTGGAAAAAGTGGTTCAACCAGCCTCATAAAATACTAAATAGATTTTGGAGAGGAAATCCTTGAGCCCTCTCAATTGAGGGCCAGCAATTCCAGCTACTCAATGACGTTGCTACAGTACACTGAAATGGTCAAACTAAAACTGTTTATTACCATTCTGAAAAAACATGAAATTAATTTTAATTCAGTCTCATCACTTCCAGAAATGGAGTACATGCAGTAGTCAGACATAAATACATGAACACCATCTTATGGAACTGTAGCGATCAGCAGAAATCCATGGGAATGTATTACAGTAGGCAATCCTGACAATGAAGATTCTTATCCACTTGTTCATGACATGAACTACACTCCTATATCAAGTTCCTTGCACAAAACGCTACTATCCAGTAACATTTCCTGTATTTTACACATCTCGCGAATGTCTAAACATGAAGTTTCGTTAGGAAGATTAACTAAATTTACATACACAAAAGCATTTGGCCACACCTGTTAATTATTGAATTGAGGTGTTTCAATCAGACCCATTGCCAGAGGTGTATAAAAGCAAGCACCTAGCCATGCAGTCTTCACTTGCAAACATTTGTGATACAAAATAGGTCAGTCTGAAAAGCTCAGTGACTTCAAGCGTGGTATTGTGATAGAATACGACCTTTGCAATAAGACTGTTTGTGAAACTTTATCCCTGCTGGATATACCACGGTCAACTGTAACTGATATTATTAGAAAGTGCAAGCATTTAGGAACAGGAACTCAGCCACAAAGCAGAAGACCATGTAAAATCATAGAGTGGGGTCAACGACTGCTAAAGCGAATGGAGCGTAAAAGTCGCCAACGCTCTGCTGATTAAATAGCTGAAGAGTTCCGAACTTCTACTGGCATTAATGTACGCACAAAAACTGTGTGCCGAAAACTTAATGGAATGGGTTTCCATGGCCGATCAGCTGTCGGGAGAACCTTACCTGCCTGACTGCATTATGCCAACTGTGAAGTTTGGAGGAGGAAGGATAAGCGTATGGGGCTTTTTTTCAGGGTTTCGGCTAGGCCCCTTCTCTCCAGTAAAGGGCAATCTTAATGCTTCAGCATATCAAGTCATTTTGGACAATGCTATGCTTCCAACTTTGTGGAAACAGTTTGGGGAAGGCCCTTTTCTATTCCAACATGACTGTGCCCCAATGCACAAAGCAAGGACTACAAAGATATGGTTTGATGGGTTCGGTGTGAGAGAACTTGACTGGCCCGCACAGAGCCCTGACCTCAACCCCATTGAACACCTTTGGGATGAACTGAAACGGAGATTGCGAGCTAGGCCTTCTCGTCCAGCATCAGTGCATGACCTCATAAATGCTCTACAGAATGAATGGGCACAAATTCCCACAGAAACATTCCAGCATCTTGTGGAAAGCCTTCCAAGAAGAGTGGAAGCTGTTATCGCTGCATAAGGGTGACCAACTACATATTAAAGTATATGTATTTGAAGGCCTATCTATATGGTTCACATCTGCCCATACTAGTATTTTTTCTGTATGTTTAAATACCTTTATTTGTATATTTAGTATTTTTCCAGTTTATAGCAATTTATTTTGAAATAATAACTACATGCTAAGTTTACTAATAATTTGATTGATTGCTATAGTCTCATTTATGCTGTGGTACATTTTCCAGAAGCTTTTTTTTTTTTTTACATACTTCTTTGCAGTTTTTCTTTCATATCATGCTGTGATAAACATCAGCTGTTATGGAAACCATAGTTAATATTTTGCACTTTCGTATTTTAATAGTTATGTTCTCATATTCAGATTTATATTTATAGATGAAATGTTAGCACTGACCCATAGTCACTTTCACTTGTCTGTCCCACTCCCATCCCCAGCTTCTATATTCTTTCTTACTGGACATCCTGCCCCCTAAATTCACACCTGTAGGGATCTTTCCTGTTGTACCCTTTTACTTCACCCAGGTTCTGTCCAAGAAACACTAGCATCAGCTGAGAAATACATAGCACCGAAACACTGTTTTACCAAGCTCACTTTATGTGCACTTTACAACCTATACTGTTACCATACTACCACGGCATTGACAAGTTTTAATTTCAACTAGATAATGTAATAAATCTTTCACTTGCAGTACTGTACAGCCGCACTCCATGGAAGTGCTGCCACCTTGTGGTGACCAAACTTGTTGCACTGTCATTTTGCAAGCAAGTTTTCACCTCTAACTTAGGCTCACCTTGGTCCTCCACCAGCTATGTACTTCACACTGCTTCAATGGCCCTCAGTTCAAGGAAGCTGGTAGGCAACATGCCATACTAAACCATCTAATGAAATAACCACCCCCTCTTCCAAAATCGGGGAACGTTGATGGACTGTCAATATATTTATAAATGCAGACATAGTCAATTTCCTCAAAATGGTTCAATTCTAGCCATCTAAAATGACAACGAATAAATGGGGCAAACCGGATAAGGGCACTACAAAAACCACTGTTACATTCACCCACCTGGGCACGAGCCAATCCCTCACAATGCCAACCTTGTATCTACCATTTCCTTCATATCAATCAGACAACCCTCCTTTTATACATATGGAAGTACTGTGCCAAGATATACTAGAAGCCTATAGATCTGAAATTTCCACCATTCAGATGGACATCTCTCAGGTGGCTTACCACTCTAGAGGAGACTCAGAAAGCTCAGGAAGACGTTTTTTGTAAAATGCAAGACACCATCTTCATGCAAGTTTCAGAGATCCATGAATTCCAGAGATGCCTCAACGACCTAGATAATAGAGGCCAGCACAATCATTTATGAATAAGGAGATCCCTGAAGGTATCCTAGACTCTAGTCTTACAGATGTCTTCAACGAGATCCTTGAGCAAAGCCCTGCTAACCAAATTTTAATTGACATGATTCACAGAGTTCCGCTGTCAAGGGACTAAGACAGACCATGTGATGTAATCAGTCGTTTACACTACTATATAGTGAAAAAGGAAAAAGCTAGACGCATTAGACGCCTGGAAGGTATAGAATTTAAAGGCAACAGAGCTCAAGTCATGGACCATGCTTCAACAGAGATGTTGACTCCGTTCACTGACAGAATCGCTCATGAATAAAAACGTCAAGTACAAATGAGGCTTTCCAGCATAACTAAAGCAAGTTTCTTTAAAAGATCCCGAAGGTATGGATAAATTCTGTGAAATCTTTGAACTAGACAAAGTATCTCTACCTGACTGGCTTACCTCCAAATCACAAATTGAATCACCAGAGATTCTCCACATTTCGAAAATGAAAACTATGAGCCACAGCAAGAGAGGACAAAGGGCACCTTTGAGCCCCAATTTACCAGCAAAATGTAAGAAATTATTGTTGTTAGATTTTAAGGTCTATGTTGAGGACTGATTATATAGGGGTATACTTATTATTCCCTGTACCTATATTAATCCTTGTAGTGGTACAGTGCTTACCATTGACCAGTTAAATTATATAGATAATTGGAATTGCTCTCTATACTTCTTTCCTAGTTTCAGCGACATATTTTAATTGTCGGTTTGATTTTTAAACTGTTATAGGTTTATGTGCCTAATATGTATATGTACTTTTTTAGCCGCGTTTATATGGGTAAGCTCTAGTTGGGGAACTTATACTATTATAGTGGTGTTTAACTATCAATTTGTAATGCTATAGAGTTATAATGCTGATTTAATAATATGTTACTCTTTTTTGTAATTGGGAATAGTTTTTTTCTGTTTTTATTTATATTTTTAATAATCATTTTTATAATTACATGTATTATATATATATTTTTTATGTATCCACTTATTATTTATCATCAATATTGATGTTATTTAAATTAAATGTACTTGTTGCTGTTTTTATTCAGTGTATATTATGTTGTTGGATTGGGATTGTAGGTTCTTTTCTTCTTACTTGTATGGGAGTCCATCGTAAATATGAGAAATATGTCTCTTTGGATGGATTATATTATCCTAATAAACCTGACTCAGATGTTTTGAGCAGGATCATTCATCAATTAATTGAGAAAGAGAACCTGGGACTATTTAATGTGAAGCAGTACAACCCATACCTACTTTATATTTGATAAAGTTTAGCTGAGCTAAACGAAACGAGTCGATAGCGAGGAGTAAGAGGAAGTTGCTGACACTGGTCGATTTCGCACTATAAGTTGTGGTTCATTGGATCCCTAATTGGTTTATAACTTCAACGCGGTGGCCACCGGGCGGTGATGTGAACTCCTTCTAAGCCTATATTCACGAAACCTGACAACACGTGACGACTGTGGATACATGCAGGACTAATAACATCTATGTCTCTGGTGGCTGTAGTTTTTATATATCCGTGCAGAGCTGTGTCAAATAAGCCTCATCACTGCAGGATCGTGACAGGAGAAATTGGCTTATACTTAAAGGTCTGCCATGCAAATTGTTTGGTTAATGCATTCGTACTAAACTGTGGAGAACAAACCTCACTATCTAATTGTGTCAGGAGCATTTGGCAAATATTGAAAGTAGGACTATACCGCCATTCAGCATATCTTAAACCAGTGGATCAGATACTTACATGTGCATGATCAATGGACACTGAATTTTGGGTTTGAGACCAGTCTTGATTTATGCTACATTTGGTAGTTTTTTTTATATAAGTGCGTATTTTCATTTGAGATTGTATATCAATAAACATTTGTATTGTATAAACTATTCCCAACATACTTTAATTACTTCTGCCATAGGGAGTTTGATTTTCCTGTTATTTATCTATGCTTTAGATTTTTAGCACTGTCATGTTTTTTTGAGTATTCCCAATTTACCAGCAGCCACCTGAGTTTTCTTCTATATCCTATGATAAATATTACTTGCTTTACACTCTAAACTTTACAATGCCAACCATAACAGCTTTTCTTCCTTATCCAGGCTGATAAATAACTGTATAACTGATAGCCTTGTGGATGTTTCACCATGGCAATTTGTTTAATGTTTCGCATTTGAAAAAGTTTTCTATGTTAATATGATCTATATTGATATGGGGTTGATGTCATCTCCTTATGTAACCTTAAGTAAATTATGTGCTAAAGTGCTCCTACAGTTATTAAGGAAGAGGTTATAGTTTATAATGTTGTTCTCCTGTTAATAGTTAAACATGCCGACAAAATGTACATTATTGTGTAGCTCCAAGGTGGACGACTGCTTTTAATACCCTGTTTTCCTCTTCCACTCTGACCGCACCTGTTATGGCCCTGAAGATACCCCACTATCATCACACTATCAATTTCCTTTTTGATTTGGGGTACTCTCCACGCAGCACCTATACTTAACCTTCTCTATATTGATCATGTAGGGCCATCTTTAGTTTGATTTACCCTCTCAATTATAGCAGCCCATCATTAAACCCTCCAAGGGAATTTTATCCACCGTTGAGCTATTGATCATGAGTCCTTTACATGCACCCATGTTTCTTTGGTGCAGGATTCTAACTAGCACCACACAAATAATTGCCACTGAAAGTCCCAGAAGACGAGAGCTTCTGGTTTCTCCTACACACTACTAACTCTACATATAAGAGATCACTGCTGAAGCACTTAAGTAACACAGTAAAAGCCGTAATCCTGGAAACACTGGAAATCTAACATACTCCCATCTCCATATAGGAATAATTCA
This sequence comes from Mixophyes fleayi, assembly GCF_038048845.1. Classification (NCBI taxonomy): domain Eukaryota; kingdom Metazoa; phylum Chordata; class Amphibia; order Anura; family Limnodynastidae; genus Mixophyes; species Mixophyes fleayi. The sequence continues at coordinate 189,806,499 of NC_134406.1, forward strand.
GCCAAATAGATTTCTGTATGAACATAGAGGACTTGACCTTCTCAGTCCAAGATAAGTTCATCGACTTCACAGCTAAATGGCTAGATTGGCTGATGTTCAAAGAAAGAGTTGTCTACCGCTCTCGTTACCACTTAGCTCCCACCAAAACCATATACTTCATCCCCAAAAGATAATTAAACTAATTCTAAATTGTAAACGTTACAAAGTTCACAATACACAGAGATAAGTCTGTATAGCACCTGATATCAGGCAAACCTTATGATAAAAAAACAGTATTAACGGTACTGTGCAGTGTCAGTGATCCTTAAAATCTTCTCACGGCTTCTCTCACACCAGCAGACTTTAGTCTGTGCGTCTCCCCCCTTCTGACCCGATCTCCACGGGCAAAGTCTCCGGGCATCCCTCCTTACGAAGTCGTTCCAGACGAAATGCGTAGAATCTGGATGAGCAGTACTATCTGTGAGGGCTGCTCCAAACTGCTAAATACGAGTATTCCTGTGATTTTTATATGTCATGCTCACTTTCTGAGGATCTCTGGTAAGTGCAAATTTTGTATGTGATTTTATCAATAAAACCTGGTTAATGCACTATGAAAGCGCTCGTCTCCCCCCTAGACTACTAATACTGATATAAATTATTATTCTCCTGCATCTCTCCCCAATCAGGACCATAACCTCCCTTTTGTGATATGTTTCTCTATATGTGACCTACCCCCTGCCTTTCCCTTCCCTTTTAGCCTGTTCCTCCTCCCAGTTTTAATAAATAACAATTTGTTTTCTGCCACACTATTTGTACAATTGCTAAATCAAAGATAAGTGTTTCAGAATTGTGTAGTATTGAATATATTTGATGTTCAATAAGCAAAAAATAAAATAAAATAGCAACCATTTCTCATAATGTCATGGCCCTCCTCCCTCCTAAAAAAAAAACTGGAGTGAGTTGATTAAGACTAATCATGATCTAAAATATAATGATTATATAACATAATAATGACAATGCTAAAATTGTCATCACTCTTTTAAATTAATAAAATAAAAACTTACTTCAAACATTGATTTCACACACATCCTTTCTGTGCATTTGCTCACGTTAAGTAAACTTAATTAACTTTAATATCCTTTTCCAACATAAGTCCACCCAGAAAAACAGAGTAACACACACGCTATATTGTTAGAACAGACAGCATTGAGACATTCCAATCAGAAGAGCTTCAATAAATGCTCCCCCACCACTTCCAACTCCTTTTTTGATAAATTATTTCCATCTCTAACACACTTAAGCTGGGTACACACTACACAGTTTTCATCCAATAATCGGCTAAATCAGCCGACATACGACCGCTCGTTCAAAAGTCGGGTCAGTGTGTGCAATGACACGATGGTCGAAAGTCTGCCCATATGGACGATTGTCACCTCATTTGGTTGGTCGTACCGTTTAATATTTTCGTTCCAATCTCGTTACCGCTGTGTAGTGTGTATAAATTTCCGACCGATCCACAACAGTGAGTACGAAATTACAATCATTGCTCACGACAACATGGCTGAAAAAAGTCGCTAAAGGGACGTCCGCTCTACCCTTTATCGTCCTAAACAAGGCTAGTGTGTATGCAGTCCATGGACCGAGCGATTGGTCCATCGATCGCATGTAAAATCGATCAGCATAAAAAGTTGGTGGAAAATTCTGTAGTGTGTACCCAGCTTTACTGCACACTGTGCAGTCATTGTATGAGAAGATTTTCAGAAAAAGTTACATTCTCCAATAGATTGGTCTCTATCACCCTAAAATAACAACTTGACCTCCGCTTGGTCTCATACTATACATCTTATAAGCCTTATTAAGACTCACTTCCTAATTGATATACAGCATCAACAAAATGACCACAAGAGATTATAAGAGATTAAGTAACACTAGCACCTGTCCTTTAAAGATTTTTTTAGCATACTCCACATTTATTAGCAATATCTCCTAGTCAAATATTTTAATGGCCACTTGGTCCGATCACTCCATGATCATAAACCACATAACTGCTTACAAGAGTCCCTACTTCTGAAGACTTACTCAATGATTCTCTCGTACAGATCTCCTAGGTCACTTCAGATATTGAATTTACACATAAAAATTATATTACTTTAAGCACACCAGTGTCCCCTCTTACTAAATTTTGGAAAGTTCATCATATCCCTGGTATCCTTAAGGAAAAAACTGAAACAGGGTGAAAAGCTTGACAGGGATATTATATTGTCTTGCTAGAATAATTACAGAAACCGCCCACACTCACATAATCTAGATAATCAAAGAGTGTTAAATAAATTATCCACTTGTTCCCTAACAAAGGTCTCCCTTATTCACCTGGATTGTCTCAACTCCTCATATCCCAAAAGGAAAATAAATTTTATAACAAGTACTGCAAATAAGTTTTAATGCACAGACGACATGGGCAGAATATGGCAAAACTTGTGGGAGAACCTGGCAATACCGGTTCGCCCCTCTGGAAGCCCCTGCTCTGCTCTTCTAAACAGGTGCGGAGCTGGCATAGGCACAGAGAAGCCCCAATTAACGCCCACCACATCCTGCAGTGGTGGTAGTTCTGCCACTGTGCACAGGGTTGTTAAGTGTTGCATTCTTCATCAATGTGTGTAGAGGGTAAAGATAGTCTGTGTATATATCATCATACTGTAAATTTTATTGACATTTTGTTAATATGTCAGTATGCTCCATTTACCCATTGCCCATGACTCCCCTTTTCTTATTATTTTACCACTCCCATCCTTATTATCCTGTTTATTTTATCTTCCCCATATTCTTATTGCATGTTGAAAAATCAGTAACAATTTGATTAAAAAAAAAGAAGACTATAACCTTCATCTTGTACTTTTTATATTAGAATTATTTTCATAGCTTCTGTCTATGGATAGCTTGATTGTTAGTTGTTTAAAAAAAATGCACTTTTAACAGTCAAACCGAAATAGGAGAAACAAATATTAAGGTAATTATACTTTTACTGCATGCTTGCTAAAATATTAGCAAACACGTATACCTACAACAAAACCGCCAACAATTGATTAGCCTTCCAAATTTCATTTTAAAGGCCTTACACAACAAATTAACATAATTGTAGTCTTGCTTCTTATTATAAGATATAGAAAAACTCAAAGTAAACAGATTTTATTCAAGAAACTTAATTTGTGATGTTACTTTACGAAAAGGTCAACAAAAATTGATCTGAAGTTTTATCAGGAGCATTAATAATTTAATTGCAAATAGGAGTCTGCAGGGCCTAATCTGCTATTCTGATGTTTCACAACAAACTGCATTTACATGTAAATTATATTCTAATAATTATTTCTGTCGGAAAACTGCTTCATTTAGACGAGAAACAGACATATGTCTTATCGGCGAAAGCCAAGAAGTCTTAACAACTTTGCCATTTTTATTTTGGGACATAAAACCATTTTATAATTAAAAGTGCATGAAAATTGCTGTCTCCTCAGCAGTGCATTAAAAAATAATTATTATTTTAAATATTCCTTCGAGTGCTTAACATATTCTCATATATTTTATGTCTTTAATTATTTGTTATTTGGTAATTTTTCTGTGCAATAAAGAACATGTCTTGTTAGTTGATATACACCGGGATTAATGACAGGAATGTAGGAGCATTCGACACAAAACATTTGTACACACATATTGAAGATGTCTAATCAGACTGTTAGTAGTTATGTAGAAAAACACATTAAGTGCATTTGATGTATTAATAAGTTATGGCTATTTTTTTTTTTTTTACATTCTGTAGTTATAATTCAACCAAACGTGTTGAACATCTGGTTGCCTACCAATCCAGAACAATATTATTGTAGTGGCACTAAGAGGGAGTTAAGTAGTATTCTTCAAGCATGTAAAATGGTGCTCATGAGTCTAAAATATTAGAAAAACAACGCTACTATTGGAAATATTGTAGAACAGCTGTGTACCCTGTAGCCGATATTGTGGTCAAAAAATGTTAAGAATTGAGCATTGCTCTGCAAGTTCCTCCCAGAAAAAAATGCTGATTATTGCCGTAGTTATTAGTCCACATATAATAGTGAACTTCTTCCGATGAATAATAATATCTATATGGCCATATGTATAGCTCCGTACGGAGTAAAGATGATCTGAAGCCTCAGCTTCCAGTTGGCTTTATAGTATTAGTTCACCATGAAAAGTGTATTCCACTTCATACCCCATAGATGGAGAAAGACACATAAATGGGTAAGATATATTATAGTACTCACTGTCTCTGATTGGAAATGAGATGCGTCGTTCTACACACCCGTTAATTTATACCATTAGAGAATCATCTCCTTAGGATCACTGTGTGTTCGATGGTTATAGATTGGAGTCCCACTCCTTCATAATGCAGACTGGAATCGTGGGTGAATAATAGTGCAGCCTTTTAGGCTTTAGCGGGATACTCTCACGAATAACTTCACGCACTGCATCAGATGATGGTACTTGTATAATCCGCGGTTCACAGCTGCGTGTGTAACCGCCTCACCTACCACTGACTGTGGTGGAAGAAAGCTCCGAACGGAGAGAGGGGTATGAAGAGACCGTAGGATTCTAACGGAGACAATTATTTACTTCCAGATTGATCCGGTGATGTCAACTCCTGTGTATGATGAGTGGAATATAGCCGGCAATTGAAGCATGTAAAAAATGAATAAAAATAGCACAATACGGTACCAAATGTAATGAGAGACCAACTAAATAGTTGACTCTATGCACCTAACGCGTTTCATTACGGAATGTAACTTCATCAGAGGGAATGAACACATGAGTTGACATCACCGGATCAATCTGGAAGTAAATAATTGTCTCTGTTGGAATCCTACGGTCTCTTCATACCCCTCTCTCCGTTCAGAGCTTTCTTCCACCACAGTCAGTGGTAGGTGAGGCGGTTACACACGCAGCTGTGAACCGCGGATTATACAAGTACCATCATCTGATGCAGTGCGTGAAGTTATTCGTGAGAGTATCCCGCTAAAGCCTAAAAGGCTGCACTATTATTCACCCACGATTCCAGTCTGCATTATGAAGGAGTGGGACTCCAATCTATAACCATCGGACACACAGTGATCCTAAGGAGATGATTCTCTAATGGTATAAATTAACGGGTGTGTAGAACGACGCATCTCATTTCCAATCAGAGACAGTGAGTACTATAATATATCTTACCCATTTATGTGTCTTTCTCCATCTATGGGGTATGAAGTGGAATACACTTTTCATGGTGAACTAATACTATAAAGCCAACTGGAAGTTGAGGCTTCAGATCATCTTTACTCCGTACGGAGCTATACATATGGCCATATAGATATTATTATTCATCGGAAGAAGTTCACTATTATATGTGGACTAATAACTACGGCTATAATCAGCATTTTTTTCTGGGAGGAACTTGCAGAGCAATGCTCAATTCTTAACATTTTTTGGCCACAATATCGGCTACAGGGTACACAGCTGTTATACAATATTTCCAATAGTAGCGTTGTGGTTCTAATATTTTAGACTCATGAGCACCATTTTATATGGTTTTTTATAGTCCATGAATTGTTATATCATCCTATGTCACAGTGCACTGTGATGTAGTTTCTGTACATTTTCCCCCTATTACCACCATTTAAGCATCAATAGGTAATATATGTATGATTTTACTGTGACATTAAATACTATTTTATATATTTGACCACTCATGATCTGCTATTTATGCTCCACTAGCCCATATTGGTAGATAGTTAGATTTGAGCGCTGCATTCGTTTTTTGTTGTTAATTCTGTTTGTCGGTGGGCGCAGCCACTTGGTTTATGCAGCAGCTTACCTTCTGTCTAAAATAACATTGGGAGATCATTATTATTCAGTTGTATTCCCACTATCCCATTAACCTTTATTGGTATTATATTGGCGCCATATCAGGGGTATTTTTCAGTTTTTTGCTGTATTCTTCAAGCAGAACAAACAAACCATTTAACCGATTTACAAAACAGTTCCCCCAGGAAGTATATTTAACAAAAATGGCTGCTTTCCTAGTACTCAAGATGTACAAGTCATACTATATGTTGACTTATATATACAGCTGTGTACATTATATCTACATCATGGTTCTATTGCATGAAGACAATGGAAAATTGTAAGTCTGTGTTCAAGTGACTCATACTTGTAATCCAGTAGACCTGAAAGCTTGTAGGGCTCAATGTTGAAATGAAATGATGATTTAACTCATGGTATAGTGTGCATCACCCGCTACATTCATAGCTGCCATTATGTCTCTTATGCATTCCAACAAAGAAACAGAGCAAGACTTTGGGTTTAGCTAATATCATCGCCATACAGAGAATACAATGTCACAGTAAACAGCTTGTTATATTAGTAAATGTCATCAAAATGTACACAAAATATTGACAGGCATTTAAATCTAAGCAAATCACTCCATCCCAAAGATCTCCCATAATAATAAAAACCACAACCACAATATGCATAGAAATGCAAGGAATATTATTATTTTTGATATACTTGATTAATTTATACATACTATTTATTTCAATGAAAGGATACTAGACTAAAATTCATACTGCATGAATAGATACAACCGTGACTTAAAAGACTTACTGGCCTGAAAATGTGAATGTCCTGATTTCTCGATACTAGGTGAGAGCTCTTTGCTATACAGGTTGCTGTCTCCAGCTTGTCACCGGTAAGCATCCAAATCTATGTGCAAAAAAATATAAATTAAAAATAAAGACTTCATACTCTGCAACACTTGTGAGCCACAAACCATAATAAGCATAAGGTGAAATTTTATGCATACAGCCATTAGAATATTTTACACAGATTCCAGCTAATGACAAGTGACTTATGTACATTGCAGAATTCTTCACACCCACTTGCTGGATGCACATACCTTTATACCAGCATTTCTCAGCATTTCCAGAGTAGGTCTGACATCAGCCTGCAGTTGATCCTCTACCCCAGTTAAGCAAAGTAACTCCATTTCCCTCTCCAGGCTCTCAACTACAGCTGCCACCTTTAATGTTCTGTCATGAATACTTAGCTTGGCCTGGTTGTATCGATTCTGCACAGAAAAGATGTATTAGAAATACAATTTTAGTCACGTGTTCAGAAGATGAAATACCCAAAAATATACATAAATGCAAAATAAGCCAAACAAAGAGAGACAACAAACCGGTCTCAAGTTGTATGTGACTTTTCTTCCATCACAGATTTAAAAAGGCACATAACCCATTGCACCGAATTAGAAGGACGTTATACTGAAAACATACCTTTAAGGCTGTTCATTGTAAGTAAACCAGGCTACTGCAATGTTTTATGGATTATTATATTACCCTGACAGATAAGCCACATCTCCGATTATTAAATACAAATAACCACATAATTAAGATTCCCTAAGCTCAGAGATGTGGTGAAATATTATGGAGGGCATATATTAGACACAATGTTTTATGCTACATCTCTGTAATGGTTATGAGCAAATTTGTAGTGTCCATTACCTCTTTGCCTCCTCGGTTTCTTACAGAGTACAGGATCTGGTCAGGCATTTAATCACTGAATAATGAATGATACACCCATAACTTGTAAATATGCAATACACCAAAGTTAATATATTTCTAGATGATTGACACTCAAATAAGACTGACAGCAAGACTCGGCAAATAGATGATTATCATGAGACAGAGAAAAAAAAATTCAAAAGTAAGTTAAGGACTAAGCAAAAAATATGGTAGGCCAGTATGTACAGTGACCCTAAGAGTCCCCATGCATCATCTCACTGTTTAAAAGAATTGGTAGCTTAGACAGCTGTTTTTCTGTGTAGTCTGTATTTGGAAATGGCCAGATTTGCTCACAGCAGCACATGGTAGTGCATGAGGGAAATGAGAGTGAGACAGTGGCCAGTCCATCAGTGTAATCATGTGAGTACAGGTTTGCAGGCGGCAAGCAAGAAGTTTATTTTGGATTTTTTCAGCGGTTTCATAACCGCACAATTTATCAAAAGCCAAACTGCTGGAAAAGCGCAGTTTTCAAAACTACCACATTACCCATTGCTGCCCTAATTTTTAACTTGGTAATAATTCAAAGCAATACATTTATCCATGTATGCTTTATCTCATCACCGGAAAAAAGGGCAACAAAAAAATACCCCGGAAATAAAGAGGTGCTTGTGAGTGGTGAGTGTAAATACTTAAAAATAAAAAGTAAAGAAATAAATGTTAAAAATAGGTCATTAACTCATTTTGTGATGAAAGCTTCTCAGCAGTAGTCAGGTTCATTTCTATGTTTTTTTTCTTCTCCCCTATGGATTATGTCAGATCAAAAAAAGAAAATGGTAGGTAAGTATCGTCCTGTACTACCGGAAAAAGGGTGCACCATTCATTATATTAATAAAGAGGGCATCAGTAATTATTAGTAAAGGGGCACACATTTCTTCCTTGATCCAAGGAGACAAAAGATATTATTATTTTCCCTGGTAGCTACCGACCAGCGGAACCAGGAGGAAGCCCGTTGCTACCTAACATTGGATCGGGCACTTTTGAGGACAGGGATCAATGCTAAGTGGCACAGGCTGTTACTGAAGGAGAGAGCAGAGCCTATTGGTGGCTGGCCTAAACTGCTTGCAATTTAGAGGTTTTGAAACATCAAACAATAAGCTTAAATGGAAGTTTACAGTGACATCATTTACTATGCTTTGTATGCAAATTCAACACCTAACCAAACAACTAGCACAAAGCATTTTTGTTCACTATGAGGTAGTAAGACTGTCAATTAGACTCAAGTATCTCTACTCACCCAGAATGATGTAAGATAGAAAATCTTTACAAAATCAGATGTATAGGACTAGCTTAAATATTTCAGTTATTAAAAGTACACAATGTAGCTCAGTAACACATAGACTTTGATATATGCTTTCAGTGTCATACTGGGGCATGATGGGCCCACTGGGGCCGCTGAAGGGGCGTGGTCAGCTACTAGAGAGGGTGTGGTCAGTCCGCAGAGGATATGGCTGCTAGTCTGGGCCACTAGATAAACATATACATATATAGTAAATACTGCAAGTGCATGCAGTATATACTGCACTAGATTAATAACAGAAATGTACTGTAGTGAATACACCATAGTTCTGGGAATACAGTATAATGTAATGTATATATGTACAATAATAAAGCACCACATGATGGTGATCTTGTTTGAATATAGCATATTAATGCACATACATGTGATAGGAGACCTCCGTACTCACCAGCCAGCCCAGATCACAAACACAGCACAGTCATTGAGAGGTGTCTAATGATTACCTCTGCACGCATTACTGGCAGCACATTCAGGCCACACAACCTCATAAATAACCTCTGCTCCCTGCTTTTCTGGCTCACCATATACTAGGGTGCCACAGATCACACCCCTTACAGATATACGGCAGCAAGGCCCTGCTCACTCCCATTCATAGCTAATGCTAGGCCATGCTTTATGTCCGACGGCAACCGAGCAGGGACTTTCATTAAATTCTTCTTCCCCATTAGTGACCGAGAGCCAAGCTACAATGCCATCTCCTTCACTAGCAGGAACAATGATCATTATGCTAACGCTGACAGCCAGTGAAAGGAGGAAACAGGGGCATGTCCAGATTGCCAACTTGGTTGATTGGCAGGAGTTAAAATACTAGTTTAGTTTCCATAGTAACGAACCAAGCACCCTTGCCCGATTCTCCTATTCATCCCAGGTCCTATTCCACCAGGTAACTGACCCTCTAAATCGGGAGTGTCCAACCTTTTAGCTTCCCTGGGCCACATTGGCAGACGACGAGTTGGTTTGGGCTGCACATAAGATACACTAACAATAACTAATCATCCAAAAAACCATAGAAAACATAGTTAACATAGTTAACACATATATATATATATATATATATATATATATATATATATATATATATGAGAAAAAAAGTGATATATATATCACTTTTTTTTCAAACCCTCTTACCTTTCAATCGCCCTGTTCAAAAAATCCTCTCTAGCTATTATACTATAATCACTTTTTGTATTGCTTCAAAGCAATATCATTTAAGCCAGGCATTGTATATCAGGGTGCCCTGACCAGGCCTGCGGTACCTGACATATACACCACTGTGACCCCAAATTGTGACCTGTTTTGATAATTACACCACTATGTTAGTTAAGGGATAACAACTTATAATGGGCCAAAGAGAATAATATATAATGCCCCATTAGTAATACAAGTAGAAGTATGTAGCAGGGAGATAAGGTCCATGATGCTCCAGGACCAGGTGACTTTTATTCACTTGTCAGCGTCCCTTGAAATAATAAAAAAAATCCCCCTTAACTTAGCTTTTAATCGGCTTGTTCTCCTGTCCTCTTCTCTTCTCTTCTCCAATTCTGTGCTGCTGATTGTTCTTCTCGCGCGGGTGTCTCCTCTGTGCTGCGCTCCGCAATGGATGTTGGGCGTGATGACATCACGCCCGACATTCACTGCGAGCGCCGCATGGAGGAGGAGACAAGGGAGGGAGACAGAGTACCAGCTGACGTGACCGCGTGACCGCAAGGTAAGTAGTTTCTTTTCTTTTTGCAGGATTTTTTTTTCCATTAAGAGCGTTGCCCCCTTGCCACAACCAAAACTCCTTCTGGGCTACATTTACAGGCGTGCTGGGCCGCATGCAGCCCGTGGGCCGCGGGTTGGACAACCCTGCTCTAAATGATTCTTCAGCTAATAATTTATTATACATTTTCCTTTGTACTGTATACCAATGCATCATTGGACTGCACTATTTGGGCTCCGCTCTCCGAGGGGAGGGGGCGGGGCTCTCAGTCAGTGAGGCCCACCAGGGACTTCCTCGGAACCCTGGTGGGCCAGTCGGACCCTGCAGTAACTGTATCAAACCAGAAGGGTAAAACAAAGCTGTACATACCTCAAAATCTTGATACTGTTCTTCAGTTAATGATTTTTTGGCAACAACTAGAGTACGAAGTCCTTCTCTGGCCATGTTTCCACACTAGACAAAATATAGTAAAGAAATATTGTAATTGAAATTGCAGTATTCTTAACTATTATCAGCTTTGAAATTTAAGCTTTTCAAATTGTAATATGGCACATTTTGACAGGCAATGTCAGAACAATAGAAATACCTTTAAATATGTGGGGCATCTGGTAATTTGTGTGCAGTCATTCTGTTCTGTTTGGGTGAAGTCCTACGTAATGTTTTATATTTACTCTCGCAGGCTACCTACCTACATCATCGCTCCACTGGCTTATGAGATTTAGGAATATGTCAGTGTAATTTAGTAATTTATTATCTTTTGTAGCGCATGCAATTTTAAGTTATTTGCACATTGGTGCATTTAAACGGCCAATGTTCCACTCCTTTTTCTAAACCATAAGCGCATAAGAAATGGAGGGAGAGTCACAAAATCATAAGTAGTCACACAATGTTTTTAACTAAACTGATGAGGAGGCAGAGGTGGAGAAGAACCTGCTCTATTTTCCTCAATCCATGTTCATCATTTGTTTTGTCATATAGTGTACACAAGAAGATATAGATTAGAACATGAATGGATTAAATCCACTCATGTGCACATACACTTACTCAGCACTACGCACATAATGTTTCAGTCACAGAAACTGTGCCTAGCTAGTTTAGGTCCTTGTACAAGGTGACATGAAGTTAACATTGGGATTCAAGATTGGGCTTCCAGTAAATCTTTCAATATCATGGTAGTCAGTGTATTTACTAACTAAGCTTGCTAAATACAGTAAAATATCTAAAATTTTGAAGAGGCTTCATTATATAGTGTTTTACTCATAATGCAAAAACCAATCGTTATCCTGCACCTCAAATTACATTGGTTGAAATGTACATTCAAAGTGGAAAATACGTAAATACACTGGCTACCAGTGACATACTTTTTTGACAAATGTTCTGTCAACGTTTCAATTTTCAAATAATTACCAAACTATTGACAGTAACTGCTATAAAGCTTTTATAAAACATTGTTTATGTATGTAACGTCACACATTAGAAGTACTTCTAGTCCATATAACTATTACAAATAATCATCTATCAACTGTCTTCTAAAAAACATAAGCTTAATAAATGTCATTGGTGAAAAAGGTCTATTGATTTGACCTCATATTGCAAAATAAATTAAACCAAGTTTTTTTTCTTACAATTAATTATGCATCATTATCGCCAAAAGTAATTTTTATGACATTTTGCTAGGTCTTCAGGGAGTTTAATTTAATCATGCCACTGATTAAGTGAAACTGGCCTGCAGCATATATTGATTCATATTGCCAATACCATCATCAACATATGCATGGTGATCACTCTATTACTATATTGTCAGTACAGAGTGTTAGATTAAGATGATTACAGACAAACAAAGACAGAAAATAAGCTGTGAACAAAACACAATGCTCTGCAAATCTTTCACAGGGAAGTGGAGATGAACATTATGTCCACCTGTACTCACTGTGGGGGAGATGGTTACTGACATATACACACATTGGCAAAATTATACAGCTGCATTTCATTGTATGAATAAATAACTATTTCAATTAATAAGGTAGTTTCACATTACTGTATAGAGCATGTGCTTGTCAGGTACTGACTTGTTCTATGTATTTTAATCATCATTTTAATAATCAGCTTTTAGACACTGAACATACTAAAACAGAAAAATACTACTAAATAATACTTTTTTATTGAAATAAAATAGATTAAATGCAAAGTTACATATATGCAATATTACATAAAGCTACAATTTATAATGGAGCAAAGTACTGAGATCAGTGGTATTTGATCAGCTGATTTATCTGTAGGCAGGGTAGCAGTATGCAACAAAAACACTTGCTTACTAAAATCCAGATGTTAAAGAAGAAAGGAGTTGTCAGATTTGTATCAATTTATCTTCTATAGCATTGACCACGCTCACCAATTTATTGCAAGGTGATAACCTCTATCAAAATCCAGCCACTCATATTTGACTGGTTAAATAAAACATCTAACAATGCTGGTGTCTGGGACCTTATGCTTTGATGCTTTGCACATGTTTCATATGCTAAAAGAACTTGCATTATCCACCAAAAGATCAACTACTAAAAGGACCATCTCCGACATGACTTATTACACTTGAAGCCTCCCTGTAGTTGTCTTGGCGACTTTATAATAATGAATCAGTGTTAAAAAAAATGTGATTTTAGGACCTTTCTAAGTAGTCTTTTTATCCAGCTTGATGGTTTAGCTTTGGATTATGAAGCCCCATTGTAACTGGACCCCTTAAAATGATCTCCACTCCAAAATAAAATAAGAATGCAAACTTCACATAAGCTGTGTAGCATATTAATGAATTATTGGTTGGATTACCCAACTATCTTTTTGTGACATCACAGTGTTGGCAATTTAACATCAGTATTTATAGAAAAAGGACAGGCACAGTTAATCACTTCACCTTCTATTATTAGTGTTGCTGATTTGTAAGGAACCACAGTGCTCCTTAGCATCTGACAGAGGGAAAACAGAACATACATAAAACAGGGACATCCAAAGTAGACAAAATCAAGGGAGACATGAAACAACAGGTGTAGAACATTAGATTATTGACTTAAGCACTGCCTGTTGGACATCACTCTTTGATGGTCTTCAGTGAATACAGTATGAATAATGCAGAACAAGTGTGCAATATACATTTAAATAACTGTTATTTGATTGCATAACTTAAGCCCCAAGTGAGACTTTCTTAAGTCTTACCTCTTCTTCTAACCAGTCATTATACTGTACAATGCTAGCCATGGCAACATCAGCACCTTTCATGTAGAATGTGATATCCCCTGAGGACTCCTCCTGAAATAAGAGGCAGAACTTAGAGATAATTTGAGATATGTATGTTGATTCAGTTTTGCTAATGTCGGTTAACAAAAACATTTGATATTGGATTCTATCCATCAACGTAGGGCGTGGTAGAGAAGGGCAGCACCACACAATTGGTGTGTAATATTAGTCTAGCTACTGTGTTGAAAATGAATTATAGGGGTGAACGTCTGTAAAGGAGAAGACCAGTAAGAAGGGAATTGGAAGTCAGTGCAGGAGAATATGAGGAGTTTTTGCAAGTGTCTTCTGTAAGATACGTGCAGACTCTGGAGATGCTTCTTAGATGAATATAACATGATTTAAAGAGAGACTGAATGTGGGGAACATAGGACAGTTCTAAATCAAAGATAACACCTAGGCAGCAAACTTGATGGGTAGAGTTTTTTTGTCATGCTGTCAATATAAAGAGATATGTCAGGTAACTAGCCTATGTTGAGCGGTAGAAAGATTAATAGACACGTTTTGGAAAGATTGAATAGTGAGAGAATATCCAAGATTGATTGTCAAAAAGACATTCAGTAATGTGGGCCAACATAGACTCTTAAAGATCCGGAGAGGATACATAAATGTTGGTGTCATTTGCACAGGTGATACTGAAATTCAAAAGTGCACCAGGATAGACCTTGGCAATGTACCATTTGTATGAGAAGTGAGTGATCAACAGTGTTAAATATAGCAGTCAAAGAGAACCGTTTAAGTCAGTGCACTCTATGAGGTGAGTGGAGGCAAGTCACTCAAGAACTTTGGAGAGATGGGACAATAATCTGAGAGAGAATTTGGGTCATAAATTGATTTTTTTTTGCTTTTACCTAAAATAAGCAAAACAACCCATTAAAGTCCTGCTTCCAGTGAGTGGTAAAAATAAAATAAAACTCTGAAAATTAATATAAATAACTATATATATATATATATATATATATATATATATATATATATATATTATACTATTATAACATAATGGACAAGCGAAATGAATAAACCATAAATATTATATTTAGCACAAATGGACTTCGTAATCTTGGTCCACTTCTATAAATCATCTGAGCTAAAAGATGTTGCTCAGTCATGATACTACTCACTGATTACAACACTAGAACACTATGATCTATGGGTTAGTATGGAGGTGGAGCAGTAGCCAATATTAAGCTTTCCAGAAAATAAACAGCATGTTTAAGCACTATTCCGTATTAAATGATCACACTTCTCTGCCAACATTCTTACATGGAATATAGTTTCCTCACTCTTCTTTTGCATATGGATAGAATAAAGGACAGAATAGCCCTAGATCCAGCATTACTTAGATCCCTTACAATACAATTAATTACATTTTTCCTGAGGTGTTTCTTTATCAAGGATAATTTGCTCAAAGGCATCCCTGGTCCAGGGCAGAACTATCCTAGTGAGGGGATAACAACTGTATTTGTAAGAGGAGAGAGTCAATCTGGCAGGTGGCAGAGTAGAAACAAAGAAGAAGCTCAAATAAATGTAGAATCGAGTGCAAATAAGAAAATCACCATGCTGTTTTTTCATGGATGAGGATAACATTTTAAGCCCTACTGAAACAACATTAATTTTACTGCATGCTAAACAATTTACATTTCTCTTTGGAGTCTTTCAATGATTCGTATTTTGCACCTTTGAGGAGAGCACTTTAAACACACAAAAGTGACCCATGTAATAAAAACAATCCAAAGTGTTCCCTCAGTCTCATGATAAATTTATGCCATAAGTTAAACCATGAATGAAGTCAAATCTAGTCAAGCCCAGGTGTGCAAGTTGGGTGTGTATGTATGTGTATATATATATATATATATATATATATATATATATATACACAGGGCTACCTAGAGAAATTTAGGGACCCGGTACAGCAACTTCATGGGGCCCCCCTTATAGTTGAGCTTGGTGAAAAAAGTGTAGCGATGGCGCAAAACTGGGAGTGGTCGTACAATTGGGGGTGTGGCAGTGCCTCATTGGGGTCGTGTCTAGCAGGTGAAAAGCCCTAGGCCACCCTCTTACAGAAAAATGCATTTCTCACACATACCCCCTCTGTCCAACAGCTTTGCTCACATATGTCCCCTCTGCCCGCATGCTTTAATTACATGTGCCTACCTCTGCCCATATGCTTTAATCACACTTGCCCCCTCTCTGACAAGTAGCTATAGTCACAAATATCCAGCACACCTTCTCACCTTATTCTCCACTATCCAGCAGCCCGCCCGCACTGTGAACCATGTGACCGCTGCAGTCACATGACCTGACGTCTGAAGGTACCTGAGCTGAAGGCGATTTAGCCACTACCGATCCCACCTGCACCCGCGGGTGCGCGCTCGAGCGACACCCAAAAGCAAAAAAAAAAAAATAGGTCTTCAGTGGGGCCCCGGGTTATTTGTAGCCACCACCCTCTCGGCGGCCCTGTATATTTATATATAAAATAACGTCTCATTTTATGAGGCTAATATCATATTACCAGTAATGGGACCAGCAAAAAAACATTATGCCGCACAGTAGTGCCCCCGTTCACATCATGCCTCATAAATGTGCACCTAATTCATATCATGCCACATAGTTGTGCCCACAACTCATATCATGCCTCATAGCTGTGCCCCCAATTCATAGTATGCCAGAGTTGCCCCTAGAAATTCATAGTATGCCACAGTTGCCCCCAGAAATTGACAGTATGCCACAGTTGCCCCCAGAAAGTCATAGTATGCCACTGTTGCCCCCAGAAAGTCATAGTATACCAAGTATATGTGCCCCTCAATTTGCTGCTCTTACTTACCTTTGGAGACTCGTTTTCCTCCAGAAACCCGGAGCTGCTTCAATAAAACAGCCGGTGATGGTTGAAACAGAGCTTGCGCAGAAGCTTTGTTTAGACCGTCATTGGCTGCTTTACTGAAGCAGCTTCAGCACCGGCGTGCCAGATAAAAGCGGTCAGCGTGCCACGTCTGGCACGCGTGTCGGGGGTTGCCGACCCCTGGACTAGGCCTACTGAGGAATCCATGTTTCTCCTTGCTAACTGGTCAGCAAAGTGGAGTGACCATTGTAAAGTGTCAGTACAAAATAGGGGGGTAATATCTGCGCAAATACCCAGTGTAAATAGGTGATGGCTGCCAAAGATCGGAGACAATGTAAAGGGGGGGGGACCCCTCCCCCCTGGGTAAATCTGAAATAACCACAAGTAAACTTGGGGTAGTCCCCAGGCGCCTATACAAAAACAATGAAATTTAGTGGGCGAAATAGGTATTTATTTGAATGAATCCATAGTAGTAAATTTGAAGGCATAGAATATATTCCCTTCTATGGCTGCGATGTTAAAAATATATATACACAAAAATTGTGAAACACAACAAACTTTCAGCAGTCTTGCTGATAAATAAAGCTCCCAAGAGAATAGGCTGCAGTATGTTGAATGGATCATAAAATCAAAAGTAGTTGCAGAGTTCCAAACAATGGTACAATAGCCATGTGCATAGGCCCAAAACAACAATGGGTGTTGTAGTTGCTTTCATGGCAAAAACAAACAGTCTCTGTGTATAGTGCACCAGGATAAAGTCAATATGAATAGAATGAAATAAAAGCGGCTCCAATTCTGGTCCCGTATGGGATTTGGTGCGTTTATTACATTTCTTTATTATATCTAGTTTTCTCTCATTTGGGGGACTTTTGAATATATACCTGAGAGACTGAAAGGAACCTGCCGTTACAATTGAATCTATTCATCGTAAAGCTTCAATTGCTGCATCTGGTCCAATAAGACCTTCCATTGGATAATCCGTTTTTAAAGACTATAAAAGGAGGCCAAGTGGCCTTTGCTAAACCATCCTGATGAAGCCCTTTACTGGGCGAAACGCGTAGGTTAACCCATTCCAATCGGATTAACCGACACTCAGCAGCACTTACACTTCTCATCGTTAAGCCGACTGCAAGTTTACACAGACCGGATAGCAACTACCGCATGCGCGAACTCTCAACTTTCACTCGGCAGCTGGATTCCCTTCAGCGCGGACAGAGATTCATACATCAGCTCCCCCGAACGGACGTCTGAAAGACAGATTCTGCAAAGCGGGGTGAGTTTGCTTCGCTTATCGTTCCTTTTGCCCTCATGTGGTGAATTGGAGCCGCTTTTATTTCATTCTATTCATATTGACTTTATCCTGGTGCACTATACACAGCGACTGTTTGTTTTTGCCATGAAAGCAACTACAACACCCATTGTTGTTTTGGGCCTATGCACATGGCTATTGTACCATTGTTTGGAACTCTGCAACTACTTTTGATTTTATGATCCATTCAACATACTGCAGCCTATTCTCTTGTGAGCTTTATTTATCAGCAAGACTGCTGAAAGTTTGTTGTGTTTCACAATTTTTGTGTATATATATTTTTAACATCGCAGCCATAGAAGGGAATATATTCTATGCCTTCAATTTTACTACTATGGATTCATACAAATAAATACCTATTTCGCCCACTAAACTTCATTGTTTTTGTATAGGCGCCTGGGGACTACCCCAAGTTTACTTGTGGTTATTTTAGATTGTACAGTGTCAGCTGTGCATGTTCTCGCTGATGACAGCTTTGGTTTTCAGAAGAAGAAACAGTGTTTCCCCTAACAGGTGAAGCCCTAGCACCATGCCCATTGCACATTTGCTGCTTTTTGCAGACGGATATGAAAAAATGTTCAACAGTACTTTCATTTGCAGAGGCGCAGAGAGAATATAATGCAAGGGCTTAGGATATACTATGCAGGAAAGGAAGCGAGGAGGGGGGGGGGGGGGTGGGGGGAGTGTTTGTAATGCACTGTAATTGAAATAACATAAAACATTTATATGTCATGTTAACAGTTTCCTGACAGAATTATTCACAGAAGTGATTACAATATCAAGAATGAATGCTCTAAATACTGAAATTTGTTGAAAGAAATATAGAATACACAGTACTTTGCCTTGCACAGTGGTAAAAAAAAAAAAAAATTAAACCAAAGTTAACTTGAAACATAAACTATATCCAATCATCCAATAATAAGGAAATGATTAATGGATTCTTTAGTCTACCGGAAAATTACTATTTCTCCTAAGATTTGTAATCATAACTTTCAGATAAAAAGACTTCGTATATATTAAAATGACTTTCACTCATTGGACCTTGTGACCTGTCTAACAGGCTGTGCAGTCTCTGCAATGAGTTTACTTTTACTTAAATATCAACTGGAATTTTTTATTTTAAAATACAATTGGTACTTTAACTGATCTTCATTATTTTGGGTGTTAAAAAAGGCCACTGACAAATATATTTCACCATTGTTTATCAATATAAAAAAGGAATTCCATTGCATGTTATTCATTGTATTGTTCACAAAATATCAGATTTATGTTTATTTTACTTAATCTCATAATTAATCAATAAAGTAACCCCACATCTTCACCCTGCTCACACCACTCACCATTAAAAAAAAAAAAAAGTAGAGATTCCTTACTCTGACTATGATGCCCATACGTTTGCTCTCTGAAGTAAAAGGAAATATCTGGAGAATAAAGAATGTCAGAATCTGTCCACTGGGGGTTTTAAGCTGCATTGAAGTCAAATCTCTGTTGACAAGAGTGAGGCCAACACTTTCAGTCCACTGCACAAGTGCCACCTGTATAAAAAAAAACATCACATTGCAGGTGTAAATTATATTTATAGTAATATAGTAAACATATACATCTGCTTTAATGGCAAAAATGACATTTCATTAATTCTACTTGTTACTGAAGTTAACTGAAAGGCTTAATTTCTCTGACAGGCTTGGGTTCACCAACTCCCTGACATAGGTATGAACGACAGGTCTACAGTGTTTTCTGTGTAGTACTTTATTTATCCAAATAACATTTGATATAAAACTGCATACACTTTACAGAAGAGGTGGCCCAAAATACCATCACTTCCAAAGACATACTGTCCAGATCCACACAACTTGCCAATTGTACTAATGCTTTCATGTACTAAAGCAAAGAGCATGGACAAAACTAAATTTATACATATGCAATCACATATCTGCTTCTTGGGATTTGGGGTTTCTGGATAATGGGGTTATAAATAAGTTTGATTACCATGCCTAAAACCTATTAAATTACATGTCAAGTGACAATCTTATCATAATTAAATTGTTCAGCAGTGCTCCACACAGTGACTGTGATAAAAAAAAACACTTGGTGAACATGGCTGTATTATGTATAAAAAGAAAACCTGAGCAGCTGCAATTACTTCCTCTCTGGTTTCATAGAATATCTGGATAATGGGTTAATGGATGATAGATCCCATTTACTGCAACTATAAAGTTGTGAAATTATATATTTATGTAATTTTAGTAATAAATTTATTCTATTTTTTGTTAGTCCTGAAGAGAAATACAATTGTGATTCTTCTTCAAATTAGAGCCTATATAATGAGATAGATTTCCTTATAACAAGAATCAGACACTATAAACAATACCCAATAGTATGTTGATAAAATATAGATCATGTAATTAGTTATGTATTGTAATGTAGCTTCAAATAAATAAAACCAGTCTAGACTGCTACCAAACAAATAAAAGCAATGTATTTCAAGTCACAGTGGTCAATAAAATTGATGAATGAATTGATGATGCCAGTACAATATATTAAAGAGAGTTAATTTCACTAACAATAAAATAATTAAACTGGCGAGAGGAAAAATAATACTTTTAGTTATACAGTGGAAAGAGAATATTGTATTCTTATGCTTAACAAAAAGAAAGTGTGAGTATTTCTATAATTAGAGATTCTCAACTATGCATACAGTTAGGGTTGTCTTAACGCATGGGCATGCTGGGCAGCTGCCCGGGGGCCCCACGAGCATTGGGGCCCCATTGGTTTGCCAACATTTCAGTATATTATTCCAGGAGATTTATTCAGAACTTTCAAACCCTCTTTATTAAAACATTTAGCTGGACTAATCACCTTAGTATCAGCTGTTATCTGTACATGCCAATACTTGATGAAAACAACGTACACATACTAATTGTAAATAAGTGGGTGAGTGGTTGTGTAGGTAGGGCACCAGTACACTGTTTTTACGGGGGTATATAATGCTGTTAAGACAGCCCTGCATACAGTATTTTTCTGAGACAGAAAATCTTAATTTTGCTTGACGATTATCATCAGTCTGTCATTTCTTTAGGAAGAATGGCAATGGATGATATACATCTCTGCCTTCTTATTCAATGTGTCAAAAACTATTTTTAAATTTTATAATTAAAAGGTACATATAGATATTTTTTGGAAGAATTGTATTCAGAACCCCATAAATTATTTCCACAGACTGTCCTTTTATATGAGTCTATAAACTTCCTATCCTACCCTGGATATCTGCCTAACATTACTTTGTTACATTTACTCTGACAGATAGATAATGGTATGTTATGAAGATCATCACATAGTTAGAGACCAGGACTAGACCCATAGCTGGGATAAATTACATCTCCGGGTAATTCATCCTGGAGATGTAATTAATCCCATGGAGATATGGATGGATGGACAAATGCCCAGTCTGCAAGCCACAGTCAGAATAAATAATCTGCCCATTGGGCTCAAGCAATTTTGGATCTGGGGCACTGCCACAAAATGTGCCATATACTGCTCAAATACTCTGCAACCCTGAAGCTGGAGAAGGGAGGGGAACCTTAAAACATGTAGCACAGCTTTTCGGTGTCAAGTACCACTGTTCAAATAGGTAAAGAAGCTAGTGGCTTCTCCCAATAAAATAGGTAAAGAAGCTAGTGACTTCTCCCAATTAAATGGGTAAAGAAGCTAGTGGCTTCTCCCAATAAAATAGGTAAAGAAGCTAGTGACTTCTCCAAATCAAATAGGTAAATAAGCTAGTGGCTTCTCCCAATAAAATAGGTAAAGAAGCTAGTGGCTTCTCACAATAAAATAGGTCAAGAAGCTAGTGGCTTCTCCCAATAAAATAGGTAAAGAAGCTAGTGGCTTCTCCCAATAAAATAGGTAAATAAGCTAGTGGCTTCTCCCAATAAAATAGGTAAAGAAGCTAGTGGCTTCTCCCAATAAAATAGGTAAAGAAGCTAGTGACTTCTCCCAATTAAATAGGTAAAGAAGCTAGTGGCTTCTCCCAATAAAATTGGTAAAGAAGCTAATGGCTTCTCCCAATAAAATAGGTAAAGAAGCTAGTGACTTCTCCCAATAAAATAGGTAAAGAAGCTAGTGACTTCTCCCAATGCTGTTGATTGTAATGCAGATGTAAATGCAGCTTCTGGAATAATAACAATGTAGGGAGCTTGAAAGGGCTTTGTGAACAGTCTTGAATCATCTTAGTGATGTACTGAGGATCCAGAAGAGGTAGTAAATGCTATTTCTCAGTGGCCTCCATTAAGCTCAATCATGTATTCCAGCCACTCTGTGAGTCAAATTAAGGATGAACAATTCCTTTTGAGCAAATATAGAAACATTTGCACTTATAACATTGTTGTTCATTGCAATATAAATGTAAATTCAGCAACAAAGGTGACAGAATACTACATAAAAGACTTGTTTTAAACATATGCATATAGAGTTTCTGCTTTTGGGATATGATGAAGACCTTGAACACCTCATGCTATTTGTTTGCCACTAAGAATACCTTTTTAATTTTAACTATATGCTTATTCTAATGTAGTTGATCATGTTGTCAACATAGTTAATTATTATGATTCACCCTACCATTGCTGATCATACCTGGTCACAGGCCTATTTTATTTTTCTATGTTATTCACACAATTCTATATAAATTACATATACTTTATTCTAACACTAATTTTCTTTTTAATTTTTCACTAAGAATATTTGCACTTGGCACAGTGTTAAGCAGCTTGACTCTGCAATAGTTCATCTGGTTAAATACAACGAGATAATGCCCTTGCAGCCTAAAGATGTAACTGAAGTCAGTCACATCATTGAGGTACTTTGTGAAGAACCCCAGACATCATTGAGGTCCTTCAATGTACCTTTGGTGGAGGTGATAAGCACACTTTAAAATGAATATTAATATTGTCATCCATTTATATGGTGCCACAAAATTCTGCCGCTCTATACCATGAGAAAGAGCATAGAACAAAGATATAGGCACAATACAGGTCATTCAGAAAGCATAAAAGTAAGAATAGAAAGTAATTAAGCATAATACTGTACATAATATGTAAAATGTGAACAAGGTGGGAGTGGACAAGACAGGAGAAGAAAAGTATAATGACCGAAATTTCAACATTATTTGTGTTTTGTGTGTATGATGTTTACAGTATTGTTTACATTATTTGCATAATCATAACATCCAATTTCTGAACATACTCAGAACATACAAATAAATGTGTTCTTTGCACTTTAATGTCCCCAAATAGCTGTATGTTCAACCTTTCAACATTTTATTGCCTGTTATTTTCTGAAGAAAGCCCTTCATTCACAGACACAATGCTTTGTAGACCTTTAAGCAGCAGCAGTGGTTTTTTTTTGACTTGCACATTTCAAATACTTACCACCTACTAACCTGAACTTTGGCTGCTGTTCCGACATTATCTGGTGGCAGCAACCCTATATATAATCTATTACAAAATGTCACTTTGAACTGTTCTAAAAACAACAGATTTAATCACATACTATGTAAAAGCTATTCTACAAAAGTAGTCCTAAGGTGTAAAAAGTCTGTAGCTCACAATATTTTTGACCAAAACGATGGGAGCTCCAATTCACTTTGAAATTCTGGCACACTTGTTAGCTTAAAATGACAATTAAAACAAAGCAGTAAATCAAACAGCATGAGCTTTTTAATTTTCATTAGCAGCAAGACATTAGTAAAATGATGTAGGACAATTACTCACGAAAAAAACGACTGCAGGTTTTAATGCAGTGACCTTTGGCTTTCCAGCAATGTATCGGATTCCAAGATATAACTTTTAACTACCTCATTCTTTCATATAGATTGTTGTTGCCAATACAGATAGATAACAATTGAATTACCAAGTCCTAAATTAACTAACCATTGAAACGATTTCAAGAAGATGAATGCGATTTATTTTGTACTTACTGATACGGGACACAGAAACGTGGGGCAGTCTGCAACTGTTGCATTTGCAGGAATTTTATATCAATTACATATTTAAGATAAGTACTGGAAACATTTGTAAGTTACTACTTTGATTGAGGCCGGGCATCCACTGGAATATATATATATATATATATATATATATATATATATTGCAACAAAAGACAGGCACGGCGCCTCAATGTGTATTATCAATTGATTATATATATAGACGGATGTAATAAGCTGCGTACCATGAGTTATTCGTAGGTCGTCTTAATTGTATATGGGAGATTCTCCTTCCGGGCTGTCCTCCCAATAAATCACAGCTCAGACAATGCAGAAAAAACAAAAAATAGCATAGAGTAGTACGGTCATGGTATATGTCACGCTTCTTGTGAACATGCACACCACCTATTTAGGTATCCTTATTGTGAGAAAGAAACCGTATATACCCAAGTGGAGATTCATATGCAATATATTAAACACCCACGTGATGTATATAATGAACTGCGTACCAGATGTTTTCAAGGTATAAGCATAGATGAATTCCTTGGATAATCAAATATATATTCTCTCCATCTCCCTCATTCATGGGCGGTTCGACTAACACTAATCAGTGTCTCTTTCCATTAGGATGTCACTTTGCAAAGTGCATGCAATTAAACGGGTTGCACTGATGTCTCCGCCGACTGATCGATAGCGGAACCCGGTCTTCCGGTCTGCCTATATATATATATATCTCACCAGTAGCCTTAATGACCAAGAGACATGTTCCCCAATACAACCATTCCACACAAGCCTGAGTAGCAGGGCAATCCATAATTGAATGGCGATGGCAGTGATTAGCAGGCCCATATTTAGATGTTGATGCCCCAAACACCGGGAATGAGAAAACATTACGTTAATGTGTTAAATGTGCACACAATATTTTCAGGTCCCTATATTCAACACCATATTCTCCATTATTTCACTCAGGAAATTATTTCACTCAGGAATTAACTGGTTGGTAAAGACTAAATAGCAAAGAAAATTAAAATGAAAGAAGCCAATAAAATGAACAGAAGTGGATTCCTATGCCGCCCCAATCATGCGCCTACCTTACTATTTATGACTGATCAGTATGACATTATACCTAATCTTATATGAATACATGGCTCTCATGTCATAAAATGCTCAGTTATCAAGGGTGAAGTGACTGTACTAAACTAATTAGGATTTTGACTACAAAAATGCATGTTGAAATGCTTATCTTCTGTATTTATTATACCTCATTTTTATTTAAAAGGGACATTTGATTGTATTGTCTATAAGCATGTTCAAACACTGCATGTTAAAACATTGAAACACATTTTATGCATTTATAGATCCATTTCAATATACTCATTATAGAAAAAAAAATGGACAAAAAAATTCAAGCTCTGTGCTTAAAAATAGGCATAAAATGGAAGTTCTGTTACAAGCCGCAGCCGTGCCTCAAGGTACCCCAACTCTGTTTATCTCTTAGCTAAGCCCGTCCGTCGCCATGATGACCGGACCGTCACTTCCTCTATGTCCCGGCCGTCACCGAGGCATGTTGGGAAGCCAGGCACATGTGCAGGTATTGTTTCCACTAACTGCCTTCTGAGGCTGATCTTCCCATTTGCTTAGCCTCCCTGCCACTTATAGCATTCTTCCCTGTGGATTGCTGATCTGCTTTGTATTGTCTGCTGACTCCGGATTGATTTCCTGTTACTGACCTTTGGTTTGTTCTAGATTCTGATGGTGCACTGATTTCCTGTCCTCTGGATTGTTATTTGGTTACTCCTGCTCACTGCCAGCCCTGATTGTTTGCCTGTTTTTTGGACCACTCTATCTTCTACAGACCCCTGACCTCGGACTGCTTCTGACTATCCGCTACCATCCAATCGGCCGCCTCCTATTTTCCCGCTGCTGTATTGCTCACAAGTTTAAACTACACTAGAGTTAAGAGCTGGGGGCATCTGAGTACCTGTGAGCGCAACAATCTCTATGGGAAAGACAGCTGCTATAGGCGAAGACCTCTATCACTAGTTCTACAAGCTTATCACAATAGTCGTTAGCCGTAACAAGCACAAAAAATTGCAAACAGTCGACGTACATTGTTATAGCTTTTTGGCTGAATTCCCAGTAGGGTAGGAAAAATTACCCTATCTAAGGTGACATCTATCAGAGGCCAGTGCAGTCTTTTACCCTGATTCTGTTCCTTTTTTTATCACAGCCCAAGCTGAAAACCGGGGCTGTGTGACGCTGTGGAGGGGGCGTGTGACTTACTGATGTTTTGAAGGCAAAGGGTGGTTACACCAAATATTGTTTTGATTTAGATTTCTCTTCTGTTCATTCACTTTGCAATTTTGTTAATTGATAAAAAAAAGCTATTAACAGTTCTATTTTTTTTTAAAGCATTCTTACTTTGCAGCATTTTTTACTACCTAAGAGATAAAACAAGTTTGTCTGAGCAGCTACAGCTCAGGATTGATAAGAATACAAACTTAAGTGAATTTGAGTAGTTTTACCAAACTAACAAATTGGTCTGATACTCCCAGGCAGGAAGCGTGAGCTTCCTGTGCTTATTTTGACTGACGTGTGTAACCTTTGAAACTTGCATCCATCAATCTGGACTATAATTATTCCAGCATTTTCTTTTAAATGCTATGGTTAGCCCTGTCTTACAAACAAACGCCTTACTTCCAGGATGTATATGTATCAATTTAAATAAAAAAGAAAAGAAAAAAAATAATCTTTTAAAAAGAAAAAGAAAAAGAAAATTCAGTAGACAGGTTTTGTTTAGTTTTTTTTCAGACTGGGTAATATAAGTGTATCTTATATAAAAAATGTGTATAAACAATTTACCATATTAATGAGTTGCTAAGATGTATTTGATTTTGCTCAATATAAAAAGTAGAGATGTTCACTGACCCCCGTATTCTGGTCTTGGTTTTGGATCTGGATACTTCGTGTTTTGGTTTTGGTTTTGGCAAATCCGCCCTTGTGTGTTTTAGTTCCCTATTTTTGTTTGCTAAAATCACATATTTTTGCTTTTTCCCCCCTCCATTATTATTATTAACCTCAATAACACTAATTTCAAGCCATTTGCAGTCCATTTTGACCACCTCACAGGTCACAATATTATTTGCATACACTTTCAAACAAAAGACTGCAGATTTAGAAGACCAAGGCTGCCAGACCTATTATTTCTGTTTCAGCATTGACAATTAGCAATGGAGCTCCCCTCGTTGTGTGTTACCTATATAACATAGTACAATGTGACTGCAGATTTAGAAGACCAAGTCTGCCAGACCTATTATTTCTATTTCAGCAATGACAATTAGCAATGGAGCTCTCCTGAATGTCACTGGAGACTTTGAAGAACACTGCTACCCCTCCTCTTTCTTTTCTACCTAAGACACTGCCCAACTGCACTAGAGAGTGCCAAGAACTGTGCTACCCCTTCTGTGTCCCTCTGTGAAATGGTGCTGGGTCGCCGTGGAAGGCGGTATTTATAGAATCCAAACCTTGCGAGATCCGACAAGGTAACAATGACATTTTGCCTCATTTTCAATTCTGAGGGCGTGCAAAAGCTGGCTCGGTACTCGGATCTGCTAAGTTCGGGTGTGTTCGGTTCTCGGGGAACCAAGCCTGAGCATTTCTAATAAAAAGCCATCCCTCTTCCTTTTATACACTGAAATAGAGGTTCTCTTATGGAAGTTCTCTCTATCCAAGCCTGCTGCAAGACACTTACAATAAAAAACACAATGCAGCATATGTTCGAAATGTGGAATTATCTTTATCACATGCAAAAAAGGGAGTATGCTTGTGTACAGCTCACTACAAATGACAATTTAATGACAGAAGCATTCAGCTGTCATTGTTTTAATTACAAGCATCGACTATTAAAATATAATACAATTATGACTTTAAAAATACTGCCTGAGCATTTGTTAAGACTGTCAGTCAATATCCCAGACAACATACAGAGCAGTTATTCTTCATAGGGCATCAAATGTCAGGCAAATGATGGTTTTATGCTACGGACAATGATTTTTTTCTTTGCATTGACAAAACAACAACAATTAGTCTTACTTCACTGAACCAATGCAAAAATGAATTAAACAAAATAGCATACCTCCTAACATTAAACAAACCAACACCAGTAACTAGTTTGTTTTGATTTAAAACAATACTTTCTGCTTGATTTTCACCACTCCATTTATAAAGTAGGGCTTCCTTTCAATAAATATTCTGCAAACTAATGCATATAGCAAGTCATTCTGCTCTGAGAACCGTCAATTTCTGTGTATTTGCTTACACAATATTGAGAATAAACTTGAATAGAACGACATCACTAGTGGCCAAAATATTCGTAGTGCTTACCAAGAAACACTCCTTGAATAACACATATCTCTGATTTTGAACTGTCCTTTGTTTAACCCTATATAATGTCTACAAATTACATTTTGTTCTTAGGATAACTAATGTTTTAGTACATATATGTCCCTTTAATAATGTCATTGTCTTAGAATTAAAAGATGCACTTCCATTCCAAATTTACGTTCACAGTCTGGCCTGTCAAGGACAGGAGGAACAGTTTATGATCTTTAGAAACACTTTCTTCGTGTAAAAGAAGGTCTTGAGCTGCAATTGAAATTGTTAACACAGCCAATGGTCGCTGCAGCAGAGCAGTTGTACTTTGCGGGTATTGGGACAGTATTTAGTGGGTATGGGCTTTACATATACTGTACTTTCTCTTTATACCTCCAATTTAAAACAAAGGCCAACAATGATGTTATTGATCTTAATATACATATTTTATAGTGTGAAAATAGCCATCGTATAGAGATGGGCATGCATTTATACTGAAGTACTTCTAAACTGTTTCTAGAGGCAAGGAAAGAATACAAAAACAGCAGAAGTGAGAAACAAGGACAGTACAGAGAATGAAGGCACAAGAAGGAGGAAAACAGATTGGGAACCTGTTAGCTCATGGTTAAGCCCCTCCCCTAGATCTATCATATAAAACCTTTCACTACTCCAACTGAACACTATCTAGCCAACCCTGGGAAATGCAGGCTCCTTATCATTATGACTCATAGCCACCCTCTCTGCAGCAATAGGCCCACACATTAGACAGTAATGGGTGTAGCATTTTTCCAATACTGTGCACCATGCTAAGGGGCCGATTCAATTTGGCCACGTTAGTGTAGGAATAATGCGACGCTAATTGTATTACCGTTAATACGGTAATTTTAACCCAGATTTTTGCTTGTGGCCCGAGGGTTGAGAGCAAAAATTACCGTACTAACGGTAATGCTGCACACTTTTACCGTAGTAACGGTAATAGTGCTCAGGTCGTGTTATTGCTGAAATAACGTGGCCAAATTGAATTGGTATATAAGTATGTTCTTTTTCATCAAACTGCATTCTATAGATTAACCTCTTGCTATACCAGCAATCTAAGATATCAATTTCTTTACAGGTATCACATTTTTGAATTAGCAATGCTCCCATGCCAAGTGGCCTTATGCAGCTTTCAAATTATACCATTAAGAAAAAAAAAGTGCCCAGAGCACAGTAAATCATATTAAAAACATAGCCTTAAATGGACAAAATGAATTTGTAGGTTGAAGTGCAGTGTGTTTTATTCTCTCTTTCAGTGGATTAGCGTAATACCCTTAGCACTGCTACTGCAATTGTAGCATAAGTGCAGAATATACAGCATTCACGGGCTGCTGATTAGGACAATAATTATAATACATAATAAAAAGGCAATAAATGTGTGGCTTATGGTAAGCAGTACTTAGCAAACAAGAACAATCAATGTTCAGTGGCCAAAAGAGGGCAAAGGTCTTTAAGGTCCCTGTTCACAGCATGTTGTTGAATTAGATGGACTTGTGACCTTTGCACTTTACTGCAGAATTTCCCTAGTTTATATCCTTTCATGATTGTTGATTACATTAAGTCAGCAATAGCTTTTCACGCTTGATGTGGACATACACTTATGACAATTAAAGCCCATGTAGTTATGATTTTGTCAATGGCTTTTCCTGCTTACAAGTAATGTTTATTATGCAGTGGCTGTACGCTGCACAAGTGATAGACACATGAAACTTTTTACCTTCTCTGAGAAAATGAAATATTGATCACTTATCATAAGAAACAATGAGCAGAGTATAATCAGACACCACATTTTGAATACTAAAAGAGAAACTAATCCAGCAGAGCTTAGACAATAATATAACGCATGTCCTGTGCTGTGTGTCTTCAGGTGACAGCTTGTTACCGACACGTACAGCAGGCCACGTCAAGCATAAAGAGCAAGCGGAAACATAACAGATACATGCCCTAGCACAAAATGAGCATTTTAATATAAGTCCTATATTAATGCATTAAATCATTATCTCTATTGCTAAACCTATATATGTACAATACACTTTAGTAATATTTTTATTGAGAGATGAAAATAAGGAATCATCTCCTCAAAAGTGAAATCTATGTTATAGCTGCTCAGTTATCCTAGGCCTTTGTGTCCATATTATGTATTTTTCTTTTCAAACCACTAAAAAGAAAACTAGTTTATTTTTTTTACAGTTTTAAACCAAACTTGGGGGATGAATCCATAGATATGTGCCTATTTCCTTGGGTAGTACCACAGGCATGTGAGCACGGGCCCATCACACTTAACTAGAGATGCTCAGGCTCGGTTCCCCCAAAAACCGAACACACCCGAACTTAGCATATGACAGCCGGCTCGGTACTTTCGCTTTTTCTCGGAATTGAAAACGAGGCAAAACATAATCGCTACATCGTCGGCTCTCGGATCTCGCGAGTTTTGAAATCTATAAGTACCGCCCTCCACGGCGATCTAGCGCCATTTCACAGAGGGACATATAAGGGGTAGCACAGTCTGTAGAGCAGTTGAGCAGCAACATAGATAGAATATAAAGAAGAGGGGGTAGCAGTGTTCAACAAAGTCTCCAGTGACATTCAAGAGAGCTCCACTGCTAATTGTCATTGCTGAAATACAAATCCTAGTGCTGGCAGCCTTGGTGTAATTCTGCAGTCACATTCTACTGTGCTATATAGTTAACACACAAAGAGGAGAGCTCCAGTGCTAATTTTCATTGCTGAAATAGAAATACTAGGGCTAGCAGGCTTGTCTTTTGAATTTGCAGTCAAAGTGTACAGTGTTATATAGGTTACACACAAAGAGGAGAGCTCCAGTGCTAATTTTCATTGCTGAAACACAAATACTAGGGCTGGCAGGCTTGGTGTAACTCTGCAGTCACATTCTACTGTGTTATATAGGTAACACACAAGAGGAGTGCTTCATTGCTCCATTGCTAATTCTCATTGCTAAAATACAAATCCTAGGGCTAGCAGGCTTGTTTTCTGAATTTGCAGTCAAAGTGATTGGTGTTATATAGGTAAAACACAAAGAGGACAGCTCCATTGCTAATTCTCACTGCTGAAATAACAATATACTAGGGCTAGCAGGCTTGTCTTCTGAATTTGCAGTCAAAGTGACCGGTGTTATATAGGTGACACACAAAAAGGAGAGCTCCATTGCTAACTGTCATTGCTGAAATACAAATACTAGGCCTGGCAGGCTTTTCTTATGCATTTGCAGTCAAATTGTACGGTGTTATAGGTTACACACACACACACACACACACACACACACACACACGAGAGCTACATTGCTCCATTGTTAATTGTCATTGCTGAAATAGAAATTACAGGGCTGGCTGGCTTTATCTAAATCTGCAGTTACATTTTACTGTACCATAGCTCACTCAGAAACAGGAGAGGTGGCAGGGTTCAGTGCTGAAACATAAATTGTAATAATAGGGCCGTCAGTGTTCTTAAAAGTCTCCAGTGACATTCTACTGTGCCATAGCTCATACAGAAAGAGGAGGTATGACATTGTTGTTGTCACTCTCCAGTCTCAGTCATGATGATACTAATCCCTCTACCTCATGTGCTAAAGCCTATGTTCAAGAGCATAGTGGGTTTAAGTCAGGGAAACGAAAATGTAAATAAAAAGGTTGTACCTTTTTAAAGAAAAAAACCCCTCTCTAACATAGGTGAAAGTTTACTGTAGAAAAACATAAAATTGCCAAGATGCCGTTCTACCCAAAATATTACCAAGCATACCAGCGTCAGGTAGCTCCCATCTCTTAGCTAAATTTCAGCTCCTGCAATCTACACCGTCATCATATTCACCCTCATCATTGTGTACATGTTCCTCAAACAATACTAATTTATCCCCGCTGGAATTCCACCATCACAGAAGTCTGTGCACTTTGATGAAATTGCCAATAATGGCATTCCTCGTGGAATTTGTAGTTCATTTTATGGCAGTGCTGTCACGATTTTTGGGCAATTCTTTTAGACCAGCCCAAATGTCAAAATGTTGTGCTGACTTACCTGCATCACCACTGGGTGTCTTGGGAAAGCTTAACTTTTTCCTAGAAGCAGTTGCCAGAGAAACTGAAGGAGGAGACGTTATTGTGTCATGTACCACTTGAGCTGTCAGCCTGCAGACCAGGAGCTCATTGCATCTCTTGTGATCTGGGACAGCGGGAAATAAAGGCATAGCTCTTAAACCTAGGATCAAGCACAGTTGGCAAAATGTAGTGATCCAATTTCAAGATGTTGATAACTCTTGGATCCTGGTGAAGCAAATTAAGTACTTAATCTACAATTACAATATAGTTAGCGGATTTGCTTTGTTTCATTTCCTCCTTCAATTTCTCTAGCTGCTTCTCAAAAAGTCTAATTAGGGCAATCACTTGACTCAAGCTAACAGTGTCTGCACTCTTCAGAGGTGACTACTTCGCTGGACTAAAGTACATTTCCCCTAAATTCTATTCTTCTTGTAGCTGCTGCATTCTCCTACATGCTGTTGCACAATCCTGAAAATGACCCTAAATATTTCGGGACATAGACAGCATCTCCTGCATGTCATTGTCATTTTTTAAAAAGTTCTGTACCACCAAGTTGATTGTGTGAACAAAACAGGAAATGTGATGGAATTCCCCCAGCTGTAGTGCTCTAACAATACTGGTGGCGTCAGCAGAAATCACATATCCTCAGGAGAGTCCAAGCAGGATAAGCCATGTTGCAATGACATCCCTTAGTTTGTCAAACAGGTTGTCAGCGGTATTACCTCTGACCTGTGCCTTGTCTCGTGTCTGATAACCACCTCTCACTTCCGCCTTCAAGACTTCTCCCGTGCTGCTCCCCACTTATGTAATTCCCTACCACGCTCAATCAGACTTTCCTACCGCCTTCAAATCTTTAGATGCTCTTTGAAAACCCATCTCTTTTTTAGAGGTGACCTTATCCTCGATTACACTATTCACACTAAAGCACCCTCAAAACTATCCCAATCTCCACTTTGAGCCACACTCGCTCCTCTTGCTTCCGGTGTGCCCCCTTTCCTTTAGAATGTAAGCTCTCTAGTGAGCAGGGTCCTCCATACACTTTGTTTTCATGTCTCCATTAATTTTGTCTGCCTTTACTGTGCTTGTTTTACGTATGTCTTGTTTAATGTATGTCCTTGTCTTCCCTACTGTATGGCACTGTGGAGCACTGTGGTGCCTTACAAATCAGCGAAAATAATAATATTATTATTATTAATAATAATATGCTCTTAGTGAAGCAGATGATACACAGAGTAGCCTGCCTCAGAAAAATATGACTTACTTTGGTACATGCTGCTGCTGTTCCTGCTGGTGAAGGCGAATCACCAACCCAGTGGGCTGTCACAGTCATATAATTTTCAGTTTGCCCAGTTTTGCTTGTCTACATATCTGTGGTTAAGTGTACAGTGGGTAGAATGGCATTTTGTAGCCCAATAATTACATTTTTACAAACCTTCTGGTAGAGGTGAGGAATAGCTTTTCTAGTAAAATGGTGTTGTGATGGAATTTGGTAACGGGGACACAAGACCTCAAGAAATTGTCCAACACCAGCTGCATTAACAGTGGATATTGGGCGCAGATCTAATACTAGCATAGTCGCCATGGCATCTGTGATCCGCATTGCGATTGGGTGACATCTTTCAATCTTGCTAAGGATTGTTTAACATTCAATTGTTGTAAACTATTAGTAGTCTTCTTCTTGGTCTGCTTCTGGGTTGAAGATCCACCCCCAGCAGCAGGAGCAGTGGGCCTACCTCATAAGGATTCTTCTGAGGAGTCCTGGATAGGGGAGGAGTCATCTCGCATTAGCAACTTGGATGCAGGATATTGATGATGAAGTTGTTGGGGATGTAGATGGCAGGTGCTGGGATCTAGATCAAAGAAGGGAGGTAGATGATGCTGGACTGCTTGTTGTTATTTTTTTTAGCATAAGTTTCTGATTTACCCAAGAGCTTTCCACGAACTTGCTTCAAATGACGCAACATGGATGAGGATCCTAGATGGTTAAGTTCCCTACCTCTACTGAGTGTGGCTTTAAAAACACTACAAATGGCTAGCCAACTGCCAATAATTCCACACATGAGAGGTAGATTTTTTGGTCTTATGTCCAGGCATGACAATGGCCTTCTTCTTATCACTGGCAAGAACTGCTGTAGTTTTTGTTTGAAAGTGTATGAAAATAATATTGTGACCTGCGAAGTGGTCAAAATTGACTGCAAATGACTTGAAATTAGTGTTATTGAGGTTAATAATAATGTAGGGAAAAAGAAGAGCAAAATTAGGTGATTTTAGCATATTTTAGCAATTTGTCTAAAAAATACAGATCCAAAACCAAAACACATAAGGGCGATTTTGCCAAAACCACAACACAAAGCTACTACAGATCCAAAACCAAAACCAGTTCACCGGAGTCAGTGAGCAACTCTACAATTAACAGTCAAGAGGATGAGCCAGTCACCAAGTGTAGTAATTATGTCTTAAATCTGATGATGCTCAGTCTGCACACTGGTATCTCCAGGGTCTTTATTGTCCTCAGATATAGGGAACAGACCACAGATACTGGGACCTGCGGATGGAAGCATAATCCTTCTCTATATAAAACTATATCTATATATTTTGGGATTGTTTAAGCAAGCTGAACTTCAGAGCTTTACAATATTATGGTTTCTGAGGCAACTTACTATGTTTCATTATTTTATTGAACCTTGCATACAGTACTAATACTAATCAATCTAATTCCATAAATCCTTTCCCCTGAATAAATGCTTCAAAAGCAGAAAATAATTAACCACTGGCAGATTGTAAACCAGCTTCTATTAAGTCTAGTTGTGGGTAGTCACTAAGGGGGGAATTCAATACCCTGCGATGATCTGCCGGACATTACGGCGTTGTCCAGCTGTGCTCATTTTCAGGAACTATGGTATTCGAACATCATACTTTTTCGCTCAGCATCTCTATGGGGTGTGAGAAAAATTCTGTGATGTTACATAGCCACGGAGTGCCTTCATCACCATTTTTGGAGGCACTGTACGGCACGATGCGAGTACTTAAATATCCCCGAGGAGATGGAATTTGAGGTGGGTGTAAATGCCACAGGCAGGTGTGGGTCCATTAAACTAAAATTTGTGGCTCTGAATTTAAACTAGGTCTTATCAAACACAAATGGAAAACTGTTACTAGAATACAGATAGATAAAATACAATATAAGATATTGACTGTGAGTCTGAAGAACACCATATATGGAATTTGTGTTCTGCAGAAGATGAAATACCATTAAATGGACAGTTGCAGCTTGTAGTTTGCGCAATAGAAAAATAAGGCATATACATTCCCACTTTGTAAACAGGTTACATGAAAACAACCTGTATTTTAACAAACCGTTCTGTAGTTCAAAACAATCTATAAATTAAGAGGTTTAACTAGAAATTCATATCAGAATTTAGCATTTTCTACATCTCCTCTTTATGAATTATCTACTATTGAGAACATGACTTAACATGTAATAAAAGAAAATCCACCTCAGCTTAAATCAGCATTTAAAAAGTGACAAAAATGATGTTGTAATCTGTCCATTATAATGAAAATAGTAATAAATCATCCACCACTAAAGATTGGCCATGATAATGTCACTGATGCCAATGAAAATTTTTCCAGCACTGAGGAAACATTTTACACAAGCACAAAATACATTTTACTAATTAAAACAATTATTTATACAAAGATTAAAAAATAGGTGTTATTCTGTGAAAAAAACACCATTCTTCAAAAGTTTCAATAGAAAAAAATAGTATTTAATTCTAAACCACTTACACAGGTTGAAACTGTGTATATTAAATGACGGGGTCATGTATTACGCTGATCTGTTTAGACACATAAATGCAGATGGTAAGGTAAAAACATCAATTAAACCATTTACTTGCATAAAGCTCTAGGGTGCAATATTTAAAGCACTTTATTCAATAAAAAATGCTTTTAAAATGGTACTTTGGTGATTGGGAAAAACTAGAATCATCTGTCAATGTGACTGCAAGAAAGTTCAATAAGCTAAATAATGAACCATTTACATTATTTTCCTCAGGCTCCATGACTTATGTCAATAGAACTATTTAAAAAATTATGATGTAGACCTTGCACTTTGCAATACACATGTGCACATCCATTTCTACCTTTTCTGAGCTAAATGATACAAAATGGTCCAAAGTTATTTGGTATAAATATTATATACATTTATGGGATGTGTTATCCAGAATACCTAGGACCCGGGGTAATTTGAATAAGGGATTGTGACTTAATTTGGAGCACAAGGCCTAAAACTAACTCAGATGTAAAAAAAGAGTCCTGTCTTTCCTCACACTGGGGCTGATTCATTAAGGATCTTAACTTAAGAAGTTTCTTATTTAAGTCTCCTGGACAAAACCATGTTACAATGCAAGTGGTGCAAACAAGTTTTCTGTTTTGCACATAAGTTAAATACTGACTGTTTTTTCATGTAGCACACAAAGGGGGCGTATTCAATTGTTCCTCCGGCCGCCGGAAAAACGAGCGCGTTAAAACTATTACCGTTATACGGTAATATTGCGCGTAAAAATTGTTAATACGGTAGTTTACTCGCTGAATTTCATCTCGCAGCTCCCTGAGCGAGTAATTACCGTATTAACAGTAATAGTTTTAGAGCGCTCGTTTTCCCGGCGGCCGGAGCAACAATTGAATACACCCCAAATACTTGATAGCTTATTTGTACACTGAAATTTAAAGTTGATATTTGTGTGCTACATGAAAAAACAGTCAGTATTTAACTTATATGTGAAACAGAAAACTAGTTTGCACCCCTTGCATTGTAACATGGTTTTGTCCAGGAAACGTAAATAAGAAACTTCTTAAATTAAGATTCTTAATAAATCAGGCACACTGTTTTTGTTTTCTCCTCAATATTATTATTATTGTTGATTTGTAACGACGGAGCATACAAAAAACAGGGACATACAAGGTAGACAAAAAGAATGCAGCCAAGAAAACAAAGGATAGGGAGGGTCCTGCAAATGAGAGGGCTTTCAATCTAATTTGAAGAGGGCACAGCTAAGAAAAAGGGAGAAAGTGTGGCAGAGGGGAGAGAGTTATGTGGGGTTATGACTACATGACTATGAGGTTTATGAGGGAGATGGACTTCCGGAGAGAATTTGAATATTTAAAGACTGTGGGAGAGTCTGACTGTGCAAGGTAGGAAATTTCATAAGTGAGCAGCAGCATGAGAGAAGTCTTGTAGGTGTGAGAAATGATTACCAAAGATGAGGAGAGACGCAGATTAAATGTGGTGTTATTGTTGGAGATTTGAGGGGAGGTGGTGACTCTAGGAGGAGGGAAGACAATAAGCTCCGTTTTGAAATGTTGAGATGACAGCGTGTTTTAAGGAGGATGGAAATGTGTGAGTGGAGAGACAAGTTGAAGAGGTGAGCTAGAAGTGGGCATGCTGCGAGGAAGAAGGAACGGAGAAGATAGGAGGGAATAGGGCTGAGGGTGCAAGTTGTAGGTTGAGATGAGTGCAGAGATTTCATCCTCGGTTACTTGAGTGAATGAAGTGAGGGTGAATTGGAGGGTGCAGGACAAACGTTGATGGGGTGAGCAGGATTTGGAAGGAGTTGGTTGTTAGAAGATTAGGTTGATATCACAGAAGCGAAGTATGTTTGCTTAGCAAGTAAAAGGACATGTTTGTAATTGAAAGTATGAATTTATAGTGAAGGAAGTCAGCTTTAAAACTAGATTTTCTACAGTGGTGTGGGAGCACTTTTGCACTTCCGTTTGGTGTGCCATTGTTTATGTTTGGACCGTTTGAGACTGTATGTGGTGGCTGCATTGTCTAGGGCAGAAGTGCATTGTTATAGAAAGAGGAGACTTGATTAGAGCAGGACAGGAAAGTTATAGAAGAGCTATTTTGGTGAAAATGGGAAGTGGATTGGGTCGAGAGTATTTAACTGTTGTTGTCTGTGTGTGGAAGTGTGTGAGGGGCGGGGTTTGGGGGGACATGAGCAAGGTGAGGCTGAAGAAAAGAGATTTTGGTCTGAGTATTGGAAGGATAAGTTAGAGAATCTAGAGATAGAGCAGAAACGGGAGAAGACAAGGCAAGGGATACTACTATGGTGTATAGTTGAAGTTGACTGCAGAATGAGGTAATGATACCTTGCATGTATAACATGATCACCAAGCAGCAACAATTATTTACTTGCTTTTCTTCCAGTATTTTGGAGATATCTTGACAATTAGACTATAGATAAAAATTAATCATAGGATAGCACAAGTGAAAGTCGGCTACTTTACACCTGATCAAGCAGCTCACCTCTCCGAAGAAAAGCCAAACATACATACAGATGAAGAACATTGTCTGTGGCACAAAGCTCTTGTCTTACAGTTGTCACTTTCATTAAGAATTTGTAAAAATAAAATATATATCGTGACTAATACACAGAATTAGGTACAGAAGAGCAGACACTATACTTTCCATTATTGTAGTGCAAATATTATATGTTGACAAGCCTGGGATTAATAAAAGACGTAAATCAAAAACTTGCATCATGATTTGTAAATAGACATTTTGTGCTTAAAAATGTCTAACAAGCAACAACAACATGCAAACTGACCTCATCGGGGCTTGAGGCCTGGTAGGTGCGGTTTTCATCACTGAAGTCCTGGTCTACTTCAGCACACTCCGTTTCTCCATTGACTCCAGCATGTGGTTCATAAACAGGGGTAACATTGTGACACAAAGCAATCGCCTTCACTGCTTCATGGACTCGGCTGCTCACAGTCTTACGTACTTTAGGTGCTGAAGGCTGGATCTTTCTTGAAGGAGTAGAGCTAGTATTGTTATTAGTAGTTTGGAGCTGTACCTTCAATGCAGATAAAATAAATTGTATCATTATAAACTTAATTAAAGTGACTGCATTATGGTATGTTTATCATTTTATAAAAGAATGTAAAATGTTTTAAAGTTAGCTTATAATTACATATACTAATAGGTGACAAGATTAAACTGTGTGACTTCAGAGATGTTGAGCAAGTCCAGAGTTTAAATGGATCACAATTTTCTTATACGGGAGTAATTTGGCTTTTCCAAGCTGCAGAGCTACATTATTTGATTGTGTCCTTTTAATCTTAATAGTGAAATTATGTCATAATATGTAAATGTAGGAGATGTAGTTGAGGGTTATCAACCAAACTCCAAGAGAAAAAACCCATTTATAATATTGATTGGTCTTCATTCAGCTGACTCTTCTATACATACATTGGAGTCAAATGGACACAATAATACATGTCCATAAAATGCATTTTGGTCAGAAGCAATAAAATATGCCATGCTCTGGCCACAATGTTTCTTGGAGCACAGCCCTCACTTTCCTTGTATATTGATCATTGTGACTTGTAGAGTCAACTAGAGCAGAACTTATATGTATGATGTCATTATTTCAGGTGGTGGCATGTGTGCTTTGCTCTTAATATTTTTCTTATGCTAAAAAGAACATAAGATGGATTGCCTTCAAAACAATTATGTCTGTCCATGAACGATACTGGCATAAAATTAGGGATGGCTAATTTTTATTATAATAATAGTGATTATAATAATGTTGATGTATAGAATTTTTAACTTTTATACAGGTAGTGAACAAAAAGAATTGGAAATAGTAATATAAAGTAACTTCATAGTGAGGACAACCATGGATGTCCAAGTATGGCTTCTGTGCAGTGGCATTGAGTCTACCAATATCTAGAATTGTGCAGGAGGGATGTAGCCTCATTCTTCCACTAGATTGTCACCGATGCCTGCTTAATGGTGGTGGAAAATGTTGTCTTAGACAGTTTCAAAATATCCCATAAATGATTGTAGTCTGATCCAGTGACAAAAAAAGCCCTGCTATGTTGTGACTAGATGGGGTTACAGTTACCATCCCCATCCCTCACTATAGACCAAAACACTGCAACTGGTTGCTAAGGACTCTGATGGACCCTATCAGTATTATCCCTTGCAAATTTAAAGATTTGATTAAGTCTCTGGCTGGAAATATATATGGACTACAATCTCAAGTTCTTAAATGTAGCCAGGTGGGCTGTTCGCTGGTGGAAAGTTTGTGTCAGAGCGTATGGGATCATTGGGGTCTCCAGCTCCATTGAAAGAGACGTATCTACAGCTTGGCCAGGGAAATCGTATCTCACAGTGTGACCCAGGAGCAACGCACTTACAGCTGGGCTGGTCAAAATGTATTCACAGCCTGGCCAGGAGAAGAGTAGTTGTTCTTGAAAAGTACATTTGCAACATGACCTGGAGAATCGTATTTACTGATTGCCTGGAGGAGTGTATTTACAACCTGTTCGTAAAAAGCGTATTGCTTAATGGAGCGGTCCCTGAATTTATTTCTAAAACTTGACTATTACAACAATGTACTCCTAGCATCCTGGTGTACCTTACATGCAGTTGCCCTGATAACTGCATCAGGACCACTTGCAAAGCTATAACTTGGTCTGGGAACTGTATAACCTACTCCAGTTAAGTAATTTCTATTTATCCATTAGTGGTGCCATATTATTGACTCTGGGATGCTGTGTGATTCCTGTGATATTCTGTCTGTTATTTTTAATAGTGTTTATTATTATTATAGCCATTGTTTTAAAGCTGTGTTTTTCCATTTCTGTAATAAAGATATTGTTGTGTCTTCCATCTCTCCTTGCCTGTGTGAACTAGGAATCCCTAGATATCAAGGTAAAATAGTGGACTTAAGCCCTAACACCCTGGCTTCATCACTTATATGAATAACATCAATGTCATGTTCATCAAACAACTGGGAGAGCATATGTGCTCTGTGGATGAGGGCATTGTCATCCTGTAAGATATCCTTACCAACAGGAAAAAAAAATTGGCTACATGGGGAGATGATCACTCAGTACTATGAAGTAGCAATTAGCATTTACCTTGCCTTCTAAAGGAATAACTGCACCCAAAATATGCCAGGAAAATACTCTCCACTACATTACAAAATCACCACAGCTCTTCATTGTTGGAGGCAAGCATTCAGGGCTGTAGAGTTTTTTTAGGTTGGCCTAAACATATACTTTTCTCTTTGTTGAGAACAGCAAGATGATTCATCTTACTATATCACCTAATCCAACTGCTAGGCAGTCCATTGTCTGTGCTCTTTACACCACTGCACTTGCAAACATGAATTACCTGATGAACAGTTTATGCACAGCACTTTGATATCCAGCTCTGTAGAGTTCTCCTTGGAACATATTTAGTAAGAAACTGGCTTCTTGCTATTGGTTGAAATGTGCAGTCAATTGATATGCAGTTCCTCACCTGTCTCGTCTTGCACTTCGAATTAATGCATGGATATGATGATATGCCAACATAACCTTAAACCATCTTGTGGAATAGTAGTACTCTTGAGTTGTCTTGGTCACTATAGCTTCTGTAAAATGCACTCCAACAATCTTGCCTCTTTCAAAGTCACTGAGGTCTTCTTTTGTAGGCATGCTAGCCATAATTAAAGGCAACCAGAAATATTCAGTGTTTGTACGCATGACCCTGGCAATACTGGAATGTTATTTGCTTAATCAACCCCTGTGTGGTAACACTTGCTTTCCATATTCTTGGTATCATTCAGTTACCCAGGTGTTTTCATTTTTGATCCACTATCTCTACATTATTTATTACCTTCACAGATGAGCATTTAGAGCCATTGCAAAAGTATGCTGGGGAGCAGTACATTTTATTTATGGCTCCAGCTTGTCTTTAAATAAGTGGAAACAAAACAACATTGTGACAATTTCAATATTCAACCTTTGAGTGAATGTATTTGTTCAGCAATTATCAAATTTCCTTATTACATGTGACAGGCTCTGTAAGATGGAATCAATATATAGTATGCATTGCTGTCAATAATTTACAGGGACAGTCTTAAGTTTTAAATATTTCTCCCTAAAGATTTCTGTCCCTGTAAATATCCCTATTACTACTGACCAACTGTACACTACAATACTGTAGAGGGTATTTCAACAGATGAGTATTTAAAATGAGATAAAAATAACCAGAAAACATGTTATGACAGGTACTCTAGAGCAGCAAGGTCCATCTACGCAGTATCATCAGTGATGTACTCTGAGGTATTACCCAGCAGTTATGTGATGCTGGCGATTATTTTAAAATGTTAGCAACAATGAATACTGCTGCATCCTTATTAAGTGAATTTTAAGTAATATATATTTTTAATTAGGATTTATGGCATTTATTTAACATAAAATATTTTCTAATAAACTTTTAGTAAGCAGAAGACTAGTGGACATAAGAGAAAGTTTTCTTTTGCATAGTACACAATTAGATTGAGTGAACATACTTATTTCATTATTATTAGCAGCTTACTATGGTTGGTTTAGGTTAAAATGTTAAGTAACATTGCATACTATACACCCACCGCATCCCAATCTACTGCTAAAACAGGAAGACCCACTTTTGGAACCATGTGTTGTCTTGGGCTCAGTGCAGTTAGCCACTGATCCGTGAACACACTGCCCATCAAATTACAGTGCTGTATAATAATGGGTTTAACTTTTCTGCTCATCTGCTTTTCAACTGCAGCTTTAAACCTTTGCATTTGCATTCTACATATGCCGATGTCATTACAAACGCAAATAAATTAAGCTGATTTACTCCTTCTGAATTATGTTATGTTTATTGATGCTTGTATAATTTCATTTCAAACAGATTCCATTAAAGATTATGCTCTCTGTCACGGAATGCTTCCAGTGGGAAAATATAATCATGTTATAATAGATTTCTCTGTTGGATTATTGTAGATATACAAGAGTGCTTATTAATAAAACAGGACACAAAACTAAGAAGAAAAAATCACTGTCACAAAGCTACTACCGCCTAAGTGGCCAGGTGACTGGAAACATTTATTATGGCAAATTAAAAACGCTCTGCATGTTTTTGGAGTGGCTTCATATATGTATAAATAGTACCTAGGCAAATATAATCTGTTGTCTCTGTACTGCCAAGACAGGTGAGGTAAAAGAAAATACAGTATGTTTTATTTTTATGTGAAACCTGCCATGAGTTTAAAAATTCAGGCTACCGAAACACCAAAGCAGAATATACATTTGAGTGTATGAATACAAGCTGGATAGTCACTACTTGTGACTGAGGATTTTAGAGAAGCCCTTGGTGGGGTATCAAACTGATGGACCAATAAAGCAGCCTGTCATTTAGATAAATACAAATTCCCATTATATTTCATCTGTCTCAAAAGCCTGAAATTAAGGTAGAACTAAAGCTTTATGTAACACAAAATCTAAAGTATATTTTGCATACCTAATAAACTGTTATTTCATTATTAATTATTTAGTTATTAGAAAATTATCTTGTTCAGCTATTACATGGAGATCCAGCATATTTTGAGTGTTCACATGGAGAATTTTCTTATTAGGACACATAGATAAACTTGTATGATATAATCCTAATATCTAAGTGTTTACTGCCTTAATTTATTCTGTTTTACATTGCTAGCTATTAGATATTTTTTAACATTGGATCAACTTCTAAGTTCGATTTGTTTGCTCTTTAATACCTGTGTTTAAAGACAAATAATTATTCAAATACTAATATTACAACAAAGCTATACCCATTAAGCATGACTTACCAGTGAGTATGAGCTTGCCACATGACTCTGAATTTCATCCATTGTATCTGTACCATAGGACACAGTGCCTAGGTGAAGTCGCTTAAAGACCATTTCATTCTGGGTAAGTGTTCCTGAAAGATATGTATTTTAAATTATATACATGTTCTGATATTTATTAGCAAAGTCACTGAAATAGTGCTGTATGGAAAATATATATGGTAAACAATAGATAGTTGATATACATTTTCCCTTTTACTCATATATATCAAAAAGCATTTTAAGGAAATACCCAAACAAACGTAAAATAGGTGTGAATCTGAATATAAAATGTGGCCTTACAACCAGATCATCGAATGACAGAGCACCGCACTGGTGTTAACATAAATATCTTTCCTCATGTAACCAGCAGTCACGCAAAGCCACTAAAGGAGGTAGGTCAAAACCAGAAAGTCGCTTTCTTCAAGCAAACTGCTGATGACAGCAGATGACCTAAATGTCTGGCCATTATATATTAAGTAAGATGTCCTTGTGTATCAGTCATGTAAACCAGGAAACTGGCAAATAGGTAGGGGTCACTAAAGCATATAAATTTTGGGGCACAGGCTGATATGGGGGTTACTGCTTCAGGTGAACTTTGGGGCACAGGCTGGTATTGTTGTCACTGGTGCTTATATACTGTGTGAGATAACACTAGTATGG
Source organism: Mixophyes fleayi (assembly GCF_038048845.1). Taxonomy (NCBI): domain Eukaryota; kingdom Metazoa; phylum Chordata; class Amphibia; order Anura; family Limnodynastidae; genus Mixophyes; species Mixophyes fleayi. Next base: position 189,851,309 of record NC_134406.1, read on the forward strand.
GAGTTACTGGTGCATGTATACTATATGGGGCAAAGGCTTGTATAAAGACAGTGTTGCTTGTATACTGTTATAGTGTACTGACAATATAGGGGTCATTGGTGCTTTGCACTGCTGACAATTGGTTGGTATGGGGGTTACTGGTGCTTGTATTCAATGGTGCCTGTATACTATATGGGCAAATGCTAGTATGGGGCTAATTAATATTTGAATACATATGTGACAAAGGCCTGTATGGGGTCCATTGGTACTTATTTATTGTGTTGGGAAACAAGATAATATGTAAAGTAACTGTTGTAGGTAAACTGTGGGTTAAAAGCGGCCTTGTGGGGTCACTGGTGCTGGTCAGTCGTACTGGTATGTGGGAGTCACGAGTATTTGTGTACTGTGGAGGCACAAGCTGGTAAAGTGTGGATACCACTAACCTGGTACACTGTCAATGCCATTAGAGGTATACAATTTGCATAGTAGCCTTAATCTCACTTGTTGGTGCACTTTGTGCACTGCTAATGTTTCTTTACAAAACTGCAGACTTAACTTTTGGCCCTGGCTCTGAGCTTCATGAGAATCTGTCCAGTTTTCAGTTAACCCATGGTTAGATATAGGATTTTGGCTATATTTACTAAATCCCACGCATTTTGACAGATATTTTAGCCTATTTCATACCAGAAAATCAGTCATAAATTTACATTGTATAATGTGAAAAATAAATCAGTTGTGAAAACATACAACGGATTTATTTTAACATTATACAATGTAAAATTATTTAAAAAGATTATATTTTATTGTTATAGTAGCTAACATTTGAATACAATATACCGGACCCTTTACAAGCATGTAGTATATGTACAATGTGCCCCTAAGCTGATATAGTGCACTAGACCATCCAATATGACCATTCTATTTTTGCTATTCACTATCATTGGACTCAAAGACAGTAATCTTGAAATCCTAGTAATGCATCTGTTAATGAGGGACGGTTTATAGAGGGACGGTTGATAACTGTGTATTGTCACTAGAGACATCTGCTCCAAAAGACATTCCAGAACAAATGTTGGTAAATTGTTTGATCATGATTCATTACCAAAGGAACGCATGTTTGTTTATGAGTGATATATTCTGAGTTAGGTTTTTAAATTCATGAGTTCCTAACCTCATTGTGCTTAAACAATGGTATTATCAAACGCAACCAGTGAGAAGATTACTGTCCTGCTGTTTCAGCATCATTTGTTCATTTATCGCATAACATCTAGTATTTTTGGTCACTGTCAATATATTCTGCATCTTTGTAGTTAACAAATGTCTTCTCTTGTCCAATGAATTACTTTAAGTCTCACGCACTGCTGGCCACAGATGTGTCACTATAGCAACATCATTAATTTCAGATCTTACCGGAAACATGCACTCCAATCAAACCTAATTATACCACGTTGCTTTCTTGTACTACAATAAGGAAACTATAATGCAATTATTGAGATACTTCGTTCTCCATTCTGTGGTGGTAAATGAGAGAACCACTGTGATGGACGCTCCATGTCAAAAAGCTTATTGATGAAGAACAATTCCAATTTGCAATCATACAAAGGGCTACCTTGCAATTATATTAGCAATGTAATGCTCTCTAGACTCCAATTCTTAATCATTTTTACAAAGACACAAATTTTCAGCTAGAACATTTTTTTCATTTTATGTTTTATTATACACAAAAATGTAATTTAACGCTGCTAGCTGATTGTCAAAATTTAGTTTTTAAATGTAATAAAACTGCAATAAGAATGAAAGCATGTATTCCCAGCCACTTGTTTCAAGATAGTAGATACTGTGAATACATGCTTTGCTCCTGGTCGCGCAGGTTACATTCCTGGGATGGCGGAGAGGATTTTCGATATTAAATACTCTAAATACATCGATGACTTTCTACATAACTGAAATATCACTTGATCTATTGGGAGTGTTTTCCGTTCAGCTCTATTTATGAATCTGCTCCTTGTGGCAATGTTACCGCCATTTGTGGATTTATTCAGCTGGCGGTGCTGTGGATGATTGTATAATCCTGATAAACTATTATACATTGTACTCTTCAATTTTTGCATATATATATATATATATATATATATATATATATATATATATATATATACATATATATATATATATATAAATATATATATATATATACACACACACACACACACACACACATACATATATACACATATATGTACATATACACACATATATATATATATATATATATATACACATACATACATATATACACGCATATATATATATATATATATATATATATATATATACACATATATGTACACATATACATATATATATATATATACACATATACATAAATACATGTACATATATACACATGTACATGTACATATATAAATACATGTACATATATATATATATATATATATATATATATATATATATATTAGAGATCGGCGGGCTCGGTTCCCCGAGATCCGAATCCATCCGAATTTCGCCTATCCGAGTACCAAGGCGAACAGGCTCGGTACTCTCCCGCCCATTCGGAATCGAAATCGAGGCAAAACGTCATCTTGACGTATTCGTATTTCTGAGCTCGGTTCTCGCGAGATTTGAAAAGCATAAATACCAGCCTCCACAGCAATCCAGGGAGAGAGCAGGGTTAGGTCACAGGCTATATTAGCGCAGGGAAATAGCAATAATTGGACTTATTATTGTTTCTATTCTATTCTATACAATTCTAATATTAATACCAATTGTATTAGCAATTGTTAGAGCAGTAAGAGAGGAGGATAGAAAAGTTTTTTTTTTCAATTTTTGGCACTCCAAGTGCTTTTGGGGTGTCCCAAAAAATTGCCAACATGCCATTCAACACACGAGTGGCAAAGAAAGAATGAGGCTTTCGCCTTTCTCTATTAGTGGCAGATCCCTGAGCCTTCTTCTTGTACGGTCACTCGTGACCAAGCAAGACCAAGTAATTTGGAGTCTAAAAGTGGTGCACAACTACTGTTATGCGTGAAAGCCGAGCTGCAAGAAAACAGTAAGGCATTAGAGGATAATGTGTGCTCTGAATCAGAAATGACACCAATCCCTGTGGAGAGTCCATCCACCAGTGGTATGTCTAATCGTGAGCATTCTGTTAGTGACAGTGTACCCATAAAGAAGGGTCCTTTCAGCAGTTCTGCTGATGTGTGCCTTACCAGCCCGAGTGTAACCGGTGATACACCAATTGAGGATGCCACTTTGGAATTAGAAGAGGATGAGGGGGAGATTTGTGTAGGCGATGAGGGCGCTAATGATAATGTTGATGATTATGATGCAGACAGATACCAAATTGCCTTTCTCAATTTCTATTTATATTCTACAGTCTATAATGCTGAATAGTTTTCTATTTTACTCCTAGTGGAGAGGGGGTCTGATGCAGACAGATACCAAACTGCCTTTGTCCATTTATTTATATATTTAACTATAAGTGTAGGGTGTAATATACACCCAAAGACGATGGCTGCATTGCCAATAGGCTAAGATGAAGAGGAAAACAATCAGGTTTGTGTGCAGAATTAAGGACGGCCTGCCAGGGATTAAACTGTTTTCTTCCTAATTTATTAGCTTTAGAATTACCTTACTTATCCAAGAAACAGGTGGAGCACTAAATTAGGTTATTTTATGCCCAAAAACATTGATTTTTAAACAAAATTGCAAAACAAAACCAAACAAAAACCAAAACACGCAAGGGCGGTTTGGCAAAAAAAACAAACAAACCCAAAACACGACGGTAATCCAGATCCAAAACCAAAACCAAAACATGGGGGTCAGTGAGCATCTCTGATTATATATATATATATATATATATATATATATATATATATATATATATATATATATATATATATATATTTATATTGTTTGGGAAACACTGATCTGTTGTATACTTTAAGTACACAATAAGAATCAACAAAGTACATAAAGGTCTACAGGCTTCTTATTTTATACTGTACTTAGCATTATATTTTATTTCATGCTGGTTTTTTTTATTTTGGAAAAAATGTATGTGTAAGCTAAACAAATAATTAAAGTTTTCAATGGCAGAATAAAATTGCCAGTTTGAGACCATTAAATGGTTACTGAATAATGGATGAATAATGTATCTTCTATGCTTACACAGCTGAAGTGCATAAATGTCTCAGTTATGGAACACTGTTGTACATGAATTTGCATGTACACCAATAATGTTGTAACCTTGATACAGCATGTTTCCTGAAGCAATTACATTCTGCTCTGTTATCAAATATTAGTCAATTAGTAGTTTGCTCACCTTTCCTTTACAGATTTTTGATGGCATAAAACACATGAAAAATTTTCACCTACATTATGACAATGCTTTGGAACAAAATACGAGTTTGGGCATCCCTTCCAATCAGAGGATTTTGATTTCTTAAGTTAATTATTTACAAAATATTTGAATTCAAGCTAATTAACATGAAGAAACTAATAAATCCCAGAATAAGAACATGTGCTTCGGCTGCAGATGCAAATTACCTGTTTTATCTGTAAGCAAATACACCAAGCGTCCCAACTCTTCGGGAATTGTGCTAGTTCTCACTACTGTGCCAGGTATGTTCTCGTCTCTCATAATCATCCAACCATAAGCAGCTTTTCCCATGTCCAGGTTCACTCGCAAACTGACAACAAAAAGAGATCTATTTCAGTTATGTTCTCAACACAAACATCTCTGAACTGTGTATAGATTTCATCTAACATTTTGCCAAAATAGCTATACGTTTGACTCTCAAGCTAAAATTTCAGTTAAGAGTGAAGCCAGTCACAAAATGTGAAAAACATTTAAATTCAGCAGTTCCACCTGACAGCCAAGAGATTGGATTTGCAGCCAATTTGGCCACACATATGGAAGGCCAAATTAAATGGGTCTGGTCAATTTTTTGGGGCAGGCTGAACAAATGGTTCACAACTGTCTTGTGGTTTCATTTGGACTGAAATGGAAAACACATTGTCCTTCAGGAAAGGGAGATAAAAACTGCACTCAGTTTACTTATGGAATGCCACACAGTGCTCTGTTCCTCCCCCACCTGCACCTGTTCATAGCCAGCGTTTCAACATGATGTGGAGCAAGGGGAAATCAGTGGTCTGTGATTAACATGCTAGCTGGGACAATTGGCATGTTAAAGTGCTGAGCCACATAAGTGACAGGTCCACTTTAAGACACAACCCACAGCCACCAGACAAAATACTGACATGTGACCTTACTGGCATTACAACTATGTGTGGCTCCAGTAATCCTTGTAGACAATTTATGTTAGGAGACTACTCAGGCCTCTGGGCTAATATACGCATTTTCCAAAATGATAGAAAGGCACTACCCTCTTGAGAAGATTTTAAAGGTCTGATTGTAGCAAACAGATTGGACATATAGAATATTCAACAGGTTCATTTTAGGATACACAATACACTAAATTTATATATTTGAAACTATAAATAGTTAATTCAAACAAAGGTTTTAATCACAATGCTGGGATGAAGCATCTGGTGAGGATAATAACAACCACAATAACATGTCACACAGTTTGTTGCCAATATACCCTGTAAGAGTAAGGTGAACATACTTGGATATGGCTAAACAGTTATGGCATATACAATTGTAGCATTTACATACAGTATTGTATAACAAATTCATCCAATTGCAATTGGTAACCCTCACAGCTGGTAAGTGAAGAGGAGAAGGTGACAAATTCTATGATATCAACAGTAAAAAATAGTTTCAGATACCGTATATTAGTGCAGAATGTTAACATTAAAGTTTAAAAACAAACTAACAACCTCATAGCACATGGCTATTGAGTGTTAATGGAGTTGTTAAAAAGTGCAGCTAATATAACAAATTAATACACAGGACGCCGAAAGCAGAATTCATGCCAAGAATTCCCTATACCGTAAAATTTGCATCCATCTATCTCCATATTATATATAACATATATAGAGATAAATAATAAATCCCACCCCAGTGACAGGTGCCATTGTAACAAGACAGTCAATGTTATTCACTTCACTTGTCAGTGGTTTTAATGTTGTGGCTGATCTCATATATATATATATATATATATATATATATATATATATATATAAATATACACACACACGTATTATATATATGTATATACATAAACATATATGTATATACATAAACACACATGCATACACAAAATATAGTAGAGCTAGGAAGTTTAATCTATATATATATATATATATATGGTTGCATTTGTTACGTTGTTTATCTCAATCAGTTTTACTTTAACAGTATTATACATTACTATGGTAACATGACCTTATAAATACATTCATACTATACAATGGATTAGATATCCTGATTTGTCTAGTAAAATGAACATTGCACAAAAATACAACAGTATTGCTTTCTGCAGAGTGATCCTTCAGGAATCAGCAGATTTGCTGGCACTTTCGCACTCAGCTTCCTGATAAGATCAATTTCCTTCACAATGTGAGCCAAGTATATATTTCAAAAAATGCAACATTCAGTGAAATTAGACATCTCTGTTTCTCTTTGGTACACACATACCTTATAGGAATTATGTAAGAAAATAGCAAGAGGAACCGGAACAGGTAGCGATACCATGGGCCAACAAACCCTTGCAAGGTAACCATTACAACAGAGAGAGCCACCAGAGCAAGAAATAGTGCTTTAGTCAACTGGTTCAGTTCAAGGTCCAACATGCCCACCTGTGCAAAGACGTCAAAGAAAGACCATTCAGTTTAGTACAAGAATAATGTGAACATTACATTTAATGAAAATAGACCTTAAAACATTACATCAAAATGTAAAGCATAAAATCATGGTAAAGTTTTCTGGAAAATATTTTTAAAGCATGTGCTTTCATTTATACACAATAGAAAGCTTTACAACTTGGTTCTTATGTTGTAATGAATATTACAGCATATAACAAGCAACATATATTTCTATATTGGATGTATTTACTTTCATCGCTATAGCTCATAGGTGTTCTGTGATACACGGTCACTTCTACTTGAAGAATCAATTTGAAACCTGAATAATGCTTTAAAAACAAGACATGTGTATATCTTAATAGTGCCAGCATGCTCCACAGTGCTTTAAATTGGGAACAAAGGTAGAAATAAGATGAGACTGTGCAGTAACAGACAGACAAAAAGGTAAGGAGTCCTGCTTGCAAGCTTACAATCTATAGGGAAATAAGAATTTGATACATAAAGTTAAGTGTCATATCTGTTCAGCCAGTTTGCAAGCTTTCTTTTTGTGTGTGAGTTTGACTACAGTACATGGTGTAAGGAAGCACCTTTATTTGTACTAATTTTTAGAAAATATTAGTTACGCAATTCCATACTTGCCAACTCTCCCGGAATGTCCGGGACTCCCGAAATTCGGGTCAGTCTCACGGACTCCCGGGAGAGCTGGCAAATCTCCCGCATCCCGCAATTCCGGGGCTAAAATGACGTGATTCACCGCGCCGCCCTCTCCCGCCCTCTAGACACGCCCCTCTCCCGGATGCAACTTGCCAAAGTAGGCAAGTATGAGCAATTCCTGGTGTGGCTATTTCCTTCTTGTATGCACATTTAGTTTAAGGGTAAAAAGTGTTTAGTGGGGTTATATGACCCAGACACACAGCGATGTTGATCTGAGGGTCAGATGGTTTTTTGAGCATAGAAAGAGAACACATATAGGTGGTAATCAGGTAGCATGGCCTGAGTTTCCAGGGAATGTTTGAAAGCTAGAAGAAAGTCTTATTCAACTTGAATTATTCTGTCTTCAATTATGTTTACTCAAGTGCAATGGTAAACAGTTGTACAATTATGTACACAAGTATACGCACACTGCCTCCAACACCTCTTTAGAAATGTGCACTCCTACCCCTCACCAATTTAGCACAATATCAAAGTCAGTCATTATTACAGGTAAAGCAGGACAATATCATCTAGTAGGGTTAGTGGATAGGGAGAAACAAGAAAGCAATATTTGTGTTGAACTTAATATGAAATGGCAATAGAAGTGTAGGCAAGTTTGCAGTTTGTAATTAAATAAATAAAACTGCTATCATTAGATGTGCGCTAATATTTTTACATGTATTGCTATTTAGTCTTTGGTCAAAAAAATCTGCAATCCACCTAATTAAAAATGTTCTGGTCTTTCATTATAATTTACTCACACATATTCACATACATACATACTACATTCAACAAAAGATATCATTAATGTGTTTACTACTAAAAACTCAACCACTAGTGCAAAATCAACAATGACAACAGTAGCCACGAATGACGAGAAATTAAGCTTTATAATGATTGCACAAACATATTGATATTATATATTATTGGAAATAATAGCAACATAAGCTATTCATGTATGCAGATGTAACAGAGAGAGGTAAGAACGTTATAGAAAATAATTGACAGTGTAGGTACCAATCTGAATGAAGTCACCTTGACGAGGTAGACGGGCATAGACAATTTGATCAAAATGTGCACTAATAACGTCATGCTCACTTCAGACATTCTATTGTATACAGATATTACCGAGTCTAAGCGGCATATTTATTATCGACCACTTTATGCCATGATTATTTTCATTCCTCATCGCAATGATAAGGAATGAAAGAATGTGAGCATTTATTAAATGGGTCACGGTAAACGGCTGCCCTGGCGAACATAAATTTTAGCTATGTCCTATGTCTTTCTATGGTCACTATCGCAGAGTGGGTACTTTGCGATAGTAACCGGAGGGGAGAGCAGTAAGATGATGTGTTCTACAGCAATGTTCTCCCCACAGGCTTCAATGGCTAATGCCATTAGTATGTCTTTATTGTATAAAGTGTGCTCCAGATTCTTGTAATATATTTTAGTAATAACAACACATTTAACAATAACTATATTTGGGGAGAAGAAGGTTATAAACTAACAAAGTGTGCAGTTGCCCCATGCAACCAATTAGCGCTTAGATTTCATTGCAAACTCGAACGGAAAGGGATGTTGTTTGTGAACAATTGTTGTACAATGCTGTGCAACAAAGCAAAAATGCCAAAAGATATGTAAAATGTCCAACTTGCACAAGGTTGATCAAATCGAATTATTTTTTGGCTGCTCTCGGTTATTGTAAGTTTGAAATCAAGTTAATCTGAAGGGCTTTATTAGGAATTTAGACTAGATAACAATTTTTTTTTACTGTAAACCAGGAGATTTATCAGTTTACAAATATTACTAAAAGTCGACTGACCAAAATCTAAAGCAACCTAATCACCACATACAGTAGCAACAAACATCACACTCTGTCCTACTGTATTGGATTGACAGAAATTGAAACTACATCCAGCTACTGAACCCTATAGCAAGCATACATCCAGAAATACATTCAAACCACACAAATGGTCCTCTTTAATAATAAAGGTGATATGCACAAAAGTGAGGTTAGTTAGGTAAATGATGCTAGAAAAATGACCGATATAATCTGATTGTTGCAAGTTACAGAAGATTTGATGTAGAATTGTAAGATATGGCTTGCAAAGTATATCAAACTAAGATTCATGGTTATTGAGAACTATTTATCTCTGTAAACATTCACTGCAAGAGTACCAAACTGAGCGTTCCAGTATATAAAAGGATGGTCTCAAAGAACTATACTGAAATAGTTGAGACAGATTCCAGCACACTTGCTCGTGTACAGGCTGTCTCTTCCCTTGAGAACGGAGCAGTACAGGACCACAGTAGCTGATTTATCAGTGGCATTTAAAACTCAGCACAACGAGGACAAATATCTGGCAATTTCCGCTGCTTCAACTACTACATAGTTTATGCTTGAATTATTGAGAAAAATAGGTTTTTGGATTAAAATGAAGAAAAATTAAGCCAGGGAAGTAGAGCATGTTTCAAAGCCCAGATCTTTTTGCGTTGACAAAGGCGGTCTAAGTTTCAGGCCTCGCTGAGGATCAGATGAAGTCATTATTCATTCAGTCAGGGAAAAAAAAGACTCAATTACCTCAACCTAAAGATGCTATCAATGAATGCAAAGTGCATATTTTACTCTATTCATCCAAATCCCATTAAAAAGTGAAAGGAATCATTTAATCTGGCTTTTCTAGAGATGGTCTTTTTGTATTAAAATAAAGAACTACAGTCTGCAATATGCATAACTACTACCTCACACTTTTCTCTGAATCGTAGTACTGGAAGACACTAACAGAGGAGACAAAAACAGAAACGAATGAGAACATGTTTGAAGTCCAGCGCAAATTCATACTTCAAAGCCTTAATAACTTCCTAATGAATGGATCCAGGTATCTGTTTGGCTAACCCCTAAATCATTTGAAAATAACAAAAAATGCATACAAAATTGGACCATCTAGACACATTTGGGGGAGACACTTAGAACCGCACTTAGTTTTTATTAATGGAATACTTGGTTCAGCTTCAAGAATACAGCAACAGATCATACATTAACTAACCATTCAGTTCCAAGGTTCTTGTCTTGTGCTTCATGTTCAGGCACAGAAAAGGGTAAGAAGCCACACACTGTAGCAAGTAATATGGCTTCTGACACAAAATAAACAACAACATTGAAAACTGTGCAACACTTATTCCTTTGAGAGCCAAATTTAAACACCTTTGCATGGCAAGTGAATATGGCCTAAACAAGCAATTGGGTCCCCTTCATGCTAATATGTAATCCTGTATCCTGTCCATTCAGTACTTTAAACACACAGGTTATTGATAAAGGTCAAATAAAAAAAATAAAGAATAAAAATGATATAACAAAATAGAATGCAATATAATATAAATCCATTTCTGTGCAGCCCTAGGTATTTGTCTACTCTATATGATAAATATAGCCCTGACCCTTGCATAACAACATGCATCCAAAGAGCATTTTTTTGTGTGCAGTGACATATAGCAATCTATCAGTAATTGGGTTTGTCAATCTAGTGAGGCTAGACAATGAAAGCTAATATTTGATTGGTTCCTGTCATACATGGTCCCTCTCATAAGAAGAAAAAGAATTAGTAGAAACAAAGCAGTTTTAAAATCTAATGATCTGATGTGACTATATGTATGTTGCTTTCTATTAATATTACAATAATGCAGTATTTCTAACTATGTGCTCTATTTCCTGCCATTTTTAAAATATTGTCATCTATTGTTCAGGTAATACAGGCCGTTTCTCCTTGTCATCCTCTAGTCACTCCTTATGTGTTAAACAGTGCACTTCCATGTGTCATAATATTTGATGGATTCAATTGGTTGCAAAAGCTAAATTAAATACTCTGCTGGAAACAATAATCTCTAGGGTAAAAATTGTACATAGTGTCTGATATAACCACAATAGTTTAGTAAACGGGATTGTTCAGATAATGAAGACAATAATTGTTTGTATAATCTAAAATGCTACTAATGGCAGCAATCACAACTCCATTTAGCTTTTCTTAATTTACAAAGCAAGTCTTAAGTAGCTAATAGTCCTAAGGCAAAAAAATGGTTTATTCAACAATAAAGGGTAAGTACAGTACCCTGATTAACCTATTCAGTGCTGTCAGGATTCCTAAAAGGTTATCTTTGTGTCAAGGAAGAGGTTAAGCAAGCTATATTTGGATGATTCCTGGGACAATGTTAATGTCTATTTATAAGGCTTAATTCTGACATTACAAGGCTGGCTGAAAAACCAACATTTCAGTGCATTAGTGGGAGATCATTTGCACAACAAAAATGAAGAGTTGCAAAGACTTAAAGATCTAAAATAGACTAATTTAGCACAAGGTAAAAGCCTGTGTATGGTTCTCATAAGAAACAGACCCCCCAGTGTTTCATCTCATAATACCATTTTCCCATGGAGTTCCTCTAACTTTCATCTGACACTTCTTTCAAGTAATGTACAATAGCTTAAATAATACATGCACTGTAAGCTTACCGGCCCGGTTACAAGAAAACTGACAAGGTTTCGAAGGAATGCTGGAACATTTTATGTAATCCGTGTTTACTGTTAACCTTTTCAGAGGACATTCATTATTTGTCTGATGTGATATTATAAAAACATGAAAGCTATAATAGTAATATTACTTTAATCAGCAGGACAAAGTCAGTGTAGTTCAATATTTATAACCTAATAACCACATGCATGGTGGATATGAAACACAAATGATAAAGGATGGAATGATTATAACGTGTGTTTGTGTGTGTTTAAAGACAAATTTACACAATTACAATAGCTGTGCATTAAAAAAAAAATCAAGATCATAGTCAAAACATTAAAATACTATAGTGATTAATAACAGTAATACCATTGCATTGTAGTTTTTCAATGAAAGCCATGATAATGGCAATTGTAATATATAATTTTAGCATGTATCAGGATGTGTCATATAGGGCGCCGCAATACTTTATAAGAGGTTTCTTGTAAGAAATAATGTAAAACATATGAATATATGAAGCATAGACTTCAGAATATTATGGAATTTAATACGATATAGAAGACTGAATACACTTGTTTATTTTAAATATGACAAACTTAATATTTAAGACCTAAAACAAAGTGATGGGATGCAACTAACAGTTATCAGGTTTATTTAACACAACTGAGCAAACAATTTACATGCACTTGATCCTTCAGTCTGACATTAGTCTAATATATGACAGCTTATATTTAATTGCTTATAACACATTGTGCAACCTATTTTAAAAGAACCAAACTGTTTAATGACCAAAAAAGACAGAAGCTTGTCATTCCTCATAGTTATCATTCCTACTTTAAAAGTAATTGGATTTCTTAAGCATTAACCTGTATAGACCTACACATAATAACCTGTAAACTAGAAAACATCTGTTTTTTATTTGCGTCTTGTAAAATTGAATCAATTTCCTAAAGGAAAAATATTACTGTAACTGACAGATACAAGTTATCCGGTTAACCAAAATACATCACTAATATGGATAAATAACACTATACATTGTTGTTTGCAGAAATGTTTGTCTAATTAATTAGCTTTATAATACTATATTACTGCATAGACAGTACACGAACTGTAAATCTATGCTTTATTTAAGTCACAGGTAATTGTCATATCTTATGTGGACCAGTAGAGGGAGATGCTGACTGGTATTAGTAATTTCAATTAAAATAGCTTTAGTCATCTATTTGTAACTAATCTCTAATACAGAGATTGCAATGCAAAGAATGGCAATACTACAATAAATGCATACAGAACAGAACATTAATTGTACTTTGATTGCTAAGGTATAGTGCTGCAAACAAGGGTTTAGAAACCAATATGTCAATTATTGGACTGAAATGTGAAAAATACGTTGTGTGAGTACAATTATTTACGGCCTTATTCGCACTACAGTTAAACAATAAACTTTGCTGCAGCATAGTAAAAAAAAATACAGCAACAAACCTACATCAATAAAATGTCTTAAAGACAACAACAAAACATATCTCTAGCACCAAACGAATTGAGCAATACCTTAAAAAAAGTGAACATGTAATTTATACTGTTAGAAGTCAAATGACTGGAAACATTGAAATAATGTCTCAGGGCACTGTAAAGCTTAACAGTTTCATGAACTAAATGCCTGCATCTATTGCCTTTCCTATGGTATGCTGTTCTCCATAGGAAGCTATCAATTCTAAATGGTTTTCACAAGACCACCCACCAATTTAGAATAATTACTTCAATAACCTGGGCTTTCAGGGACATTGGAAACCGGAACAATCACTCATATAAAGAAATTCTAGGGTCAAACGCACAGGTTTTAATTTCACTTAATTAAGCAATGGGAATTCATTTTTGAAATATTATAGTTAAACAGTTATTTTATGCTCTCTTCTTATAAAACAAATGCAAGTCAAACTGATTGTCACGTACATTTTGAATAATGTTTTTATGCAATTTAGGTATTTATCTTGGTACATCTTTTCCCTAAGTCAATCTTAAACAATGTTTAATGGTGAATTAAAGAATAACCACAATAACTTACAAATATTTATTTGCAAGTTTTTCTCTAAACTAGCAGGTTTTTTTTTTAAAAAAAAAGGGGGCCTCATTTCCTTGATTCACCTAATACCACTGCAGACTGTGCTAACCTGGGGACTCTTAGTCAAAGTTATTGCTAAGCTACAGTCAAAATAATTTAGGACACAAGCCCTTGCTAATTAATTTGATTATTTTTATAGCTCCACGGTTACCACATGCTGTGCCTGTGTGCTGCCATCTTGCATCAAATAGGTCACAATATTTATTTATAGTGAAATGTTGAGCTGAGAAATTTGCACTTATAAAGAAAAAGATCAAGAATTTATGGTAAAAAGGGATTTTTTCTTAGTGTAACAACATAATGATTCATTACACAATTTTACAGGTGGCATATGACAGTCACTTTAGAGATGGAAAACTGGAGGGGTGGGGGGTATGCCTACCTGCTTCTTCATAATAAAATATATATAATCCCTTAGTACGTATTGAAATTCCTTATGTGCCCTGACCCTCAATCCTCAACAGGTGTATTCCACGAGAAATGAGTTAGATTAAAGCCCTTGATCTTGATGCAATGTAGTCCAAATTGATTTAGAAAAAAAAGTGTCTAGATGGCACAGGCTGAGAGATTCATTGTATATAAAATACAATAAAATTACAATACGGCCATGTCTATTAGTTCTTGTGGGGGTGTTGTGCACCTATTTCCACTCATGCTGCGTTGCATATGAAGTGCTTATGTGTCCATCATTGCTGGAAATGCTCCAGCTTCAATCAAACCACAGGTAATCCAGACGCAAAATAGAGCAGGAACATGGAACATTCTTCTGTATGGCAAAACCACCTACTAATTTTGCACGTTATGAAAAAAAAGAGCATGTTCTCATATCCACTAAGTAGCAAGAATCAAACTCAATGAAATTTGCATGTAAAAAAAAAGCATATTATTTATCAATGAAAGAACCTGATGAAAGGCCTTCATTTAGTATGATTTTAGTCTATGCACCATTTGTGTCAATCAATACATTTGTAGTTTGATTCACTTTTTACTAAACAATTTACTTGTGGAATTTAAAACTCCAATGCATGGCAGATAAGCACAGTCTCTGATCCCATACAAGGTCAAGGACATTTTGGAATACTTGTGTGAATACTATTACTAATTACGAGTCATATGGTGAAGTGGTAAACATAGACGGGCTACTGCTGTGCTGGCCCCTACGTATGCCAGTTTATGTAGCATAAAATTGGTTCTGTGCATTACTATGCATATATACAGAATTGTCTGGAGAGATGGGATATGGGAGGGAAGGGGCAATCTAACTTATTGAAGTACTGTAAAGGAGAATTTATGTGATTGTGAACAAATGCATAACCACACAGACATATACACTTGTCAAAGCGGTATCAGTTGCGGGTGCCTGAGAGCAGGTACAAATACACACTGATGATGAGGATGATCGCTAGCACTAGCTAGCCGGTCCTATTTGACTGACTGCGGATTTACTGCTGAGGGTTAATTTTTTCATTGATTGTGCATATACTGGATGATATTGTGAGCAAAGTTCTTTTCCTGCATACCATAAGTTTGTTGTATTTGCTATATTTGTGATTTTTTTTTTTTTTTACAAAAAAAACCTCTATTCAAACAGGTACGCAAAAATAGCAAATAGAGAAGTTTTAAAACAATGGATACAAGAGTATCTGACGTATGCCTGATGTAAACCTGTCGCATATGCTACTGGTGCAGAGCTGTATGCATCTTCTAATCCGTTCCACTTTGCATAAGCATGCAATTGCTATTTTCTGTAATAAACACACTTTATGTCTGTATTTTGACGCAAATGCACTGAAACTCAGCATGAACCCAGAAAGTGAAAGAGGAATGACAAGTATGCATACGAAAGGACCTGGATTACATCTCTAAATGAAGGTTATCTCATAAGCATTAAACATAGACGGAAATTAAATTTTCAGATGTTGGAAGAAACTATGTGCGTTTGCACATGCGCCTGCTATCATCATCATCAGCTATTTATATAGCGCCACTAATTCCGCAGTGCTGTACAACTCACTCACATCAGTCCCTGCCCCATTGGATCTTAAAATCTTTGGAGTGTGGGAGGAAACCGGAGCACCAACAGGGAACCCACGCAAACATGGGGAGAACATATAAGGCTGTGGTAAGGAATTGAACCCATGACCCCAGTGCTTTGAGGCCGAAGTACTAACCACTAAGCCACCGTGCTTCTCATGGTGGCACCCTGCTGACCACCTGCTATGTGTAAGTGTTTGATATACAGTTGATGCGCTTGACATGAGCCCATTAATCATTATTATCAAATAGAATCCTTACTGAAATGAATGAGAGAGCTCCAGCAATAAATTAATAAATAATAAGAATAAAGAATCAGCACTCCTCCACCCCCTCAAAAATTCCACCAAATTCCTCAACCACCCCAGCGCTAGATAGTGTAGGCTGATTCCTACTAAAACATGGAGTCTCCCTCCTATAGTGATGTTCCCCTGTTTTCACTAAAACTGGGGAACATTGAGTGTGGGGCCTCCCTGTCATTTTGGACTCCAGTCCCAGACTGGACAGTGTAGGGCTAGAACCTCAATGGGATGCAAAAAAAACAGCAGAGGCAATATGTCCCACCTTGAGAAGCTGGGACTCCTCTCAGGACTCCTTTGGTCCTTATATAATGGTAAGGAGACCCTAAGAGCCATGCCCATGATACCAATATAGTACAGCACATGGTTGTAACATAAAGTGTAATCAAATAAGTAATCCACAGGAAGAAGCAAAAAAATATCATATTAGATAATGCTGATTTACTAGGAGCCCCACTACAGAATGACTGCGTACTCAATAGACTGAGACTTTGCTAATACCCTCTCAACCAATCACAAGCAATTTCCCATACTAGCTGCAATGTGTTTGGCTAGTGGTGCCTGGGACTACGTGCACATCATTAGAGCTTAACTGAATCTCTATTGATGGGAGAAAAACATTTAGCAATGCTGTGCAGCTCTATTTATGTCAATGGTCTATTCATTTGAATGGACTCTTCACTTTAGTTCCGTTACTAAATTTAACATCCAAATCCATTAGAATGAATAGACCAGTGACATGAATTGGAAACATACAACACAACATTGGTGTAATTGCTCACCTAGTGGGTATGCACACAATGTGCAAAGTATGATAGCAAATGGGTATGGACCCACAGAGTACAACAGGATGGATTTTATTTTTACATGCTTTGCACATGCATTAAAAATGTCAGGAACAGTTTTTAAACTGCCCTAAAACACAAACCAAAACTGATGTTATAAAGATAGTGATAGTGATAGAAATAATAATAGAAATAATAATGATAGAAAAACAATGGTACACCATTACAAGTCAAATGTGCAGCAGCACATACAAACAGCAGTAACCATCATTTTGCAAAAAAGACATTAAAGGGTCATGAGTTCGATTCCCAACCATGGCATTATCTGTGTGGAGTTTGTATGTTCTCCCTGTGTTTGCGTGGGTTTCCTCCGGGTGCTCCGGTTTTCGTCCCACACTCCAAAAACCTACTGGTAGGTTAATTGGCAGCTAACAAAATTGACCCTAGTCTTTCCCTCTCTGTCTGTGTGTAAGTGTGTGTCTATATTAGGGAATTTAGACTGTAAGCTCCAATGGGGCAGGGACTGATGTGAATGAGTTCTCTGTACAGCGCTGCGGAATTAGTGGCGCTATATAAATAAATGATGATGATGATGATGATTAAAGGGTTATTGGGTGTGCATATAAAACCTATGCGCGCACACACACACACACACAAGTAATATACCTTAAGCTTTCAATGGGTATATAAGTAACTTGGTAAATAATATAAAGTGTTACTTATTGGATACAATGTTCAAATATTGTAGGGATCAAATCAATAAAAAAGTATGATCACCAAAATAAAAATTGCTTGAATATGAAAATCATAATACAGTAAATGTAAAATACCACAATAACACATAATAATGAAATACATAATACAAACTGAATTGCACAAAATCTTATTTTTTAAAAAAATGTTATAAGAAAAGCATACATTTCAAATAATATAGCAAAAAAGAAACATGTGCACAAAAAAAATAAATATTTACATATTCACATTTCCAGCAAGTGTTTTGACAAAAGCAGCCTCCTGGGAAAGACTTATATTATACTATATATTAAATACCATAGGTCTCAGTTACTCCACATGCAGTTGCTGATCCCATATGGAAATGAATCTTGTAACATTCACAAATAAATTTCAAAAAGTTCCCGCACCATGACACAGCATGAGATATTTGGCATCATTTTTACAATTCCTATGAAACAATTTTTATGTTTTCAGCGCTCTCCATCTCGAGAAGCTCAGAGCAATATCCTTTATCAAACATAAAAACATACTCACCTGACAAATGGAGGCAAGTGACCTTTGTAGGCTGTCCACTAGAATTGCATTCACTGTGCGCAATGATAGTATTGGCCATACTATTGGTAAATTTCAATACTGGCATACTGTGAACTATCGTGAGTAAGCTAATTGTTATCTCAGAAACGGAGGACACTTACAACTAACTATCTGTGTGTCTTGTGCTAGCCAAGAACAGGTTTTCCCCAAAAACCTTCAAAAGTATGCATGAAAAATTTGCTCAAAGGTTGGATCCCCATGAGGGATATGTTTAATTAGGCAGGCACAGAAAAGACATTTCTAAACTACTATGAGTAATCAGCATTGGTGGAGTGCAGAACATGAGCTGTTTTACAGTTAAGCACAAGCTATGTAGTAAAGGTGACTAAATGTATTAATCATTTCTTCTAAAAAAAAAAGTAGATGTTTATTTTGCTGTTTTGTTTTTCTACCTGTTTGCTGCACTGGACTAAATACAAAATATTTCTCAAACCGAGCCTTCTGCTTGGTGGAAAAGTTCCTCTTATACAGATGCATCAAAGTTTATTCCAAGTCATCTGGCTCATTTATCTCATATTTCACAGAATGTCACAACATATCACAGACTATTACCATTGTTCTTCAATGAGAAACATGTGACAGTGAACAATCGAACAGGAAAGCAATGCAAGCCAAATGCTGGAATCTGTGAGTGGTTTGTTATCACAATATATGTGTTTGTGAATGTTAGTAGTAATGCTTTTACAGTGTGTGAGGCAGTTTATATTATGCATTAGATTGTAGGTTTAGTGGTCCCATAAATTATTACTCTTTATTTATACTGCAGTCAACAGCAATGTATAATATCATTGTTACAAATGTAGCCAGGTGCCATTCCCAGAGATATATTAATGAAATAACAAGGAAAAAAGACTCTCACTGGGTATGCATCATTTTTGTCTATATCGAATACATTTGTAAAAGGACTTTCAGCTGCAAATAGCCAGGAATCGAGTCAAAATGTTGTTAAATAAAGGATTGCTTTATTGTTTTTCATTTTCTATTTATATTGCACCAGCAAATTTCATTGCATGTTACAAAAAGTGGAACAACCAAAACATAGCATTATAACAATACATGAACATACAATATAGAGGTGATAAGAGGTCAGCAGATGCTAGAGCTTACAGTTTAAAGATAATGCAGTCAAAAAAACAGCCACATATCACTCAGGTTTTTGTCCTTAATCATATGGTTTACTAAATCCTAATAACGCCATCCGTATATCCTAAGATCTTGCAAGTTTTTATCAAGTTTCAGAAATATGTAAGAATATCTGACCTTTCTTCATCAGTCTGCTGGACACTATCTAGTTTTTTATTGTTTTGCAGGAGACTCCAGTTTTCATAAATATCCCACAATATGTGGGCAAAACTAGGGAAATCCAAAAATGCCATCAAACAATTTTACACTGTAAGAATTAATTAAAGGTAAAATAAGAAAAAAACAAAATGTAAAAAAATATGTCTATGTGATTGTGTGTATTGATGGGACTTCTCACTCAATATTCCCAAATGCCTGGGCGCACAATATTAGAAGGAAAACTCAGAAGATTTATCAATTTATGACACTATGTAGAGAGCAGCAGAAATGCAAGTGGTAGAAGAGATGTGTAACTCAGACTTCTGTCATACATTGAAAGAAAACAAAAATTGTAATGTGACAATAAACTAGACATTGTTTACTCTCTATGGCTTTCTGTAAGGCCATTTACCCACTTGCTTATAAACCATGCTTTTACTAACATTTGCAAATGGTTATGGGGATGAAACCTATTGGCTCCAATGACCCCATACCCACTTCCACTTCACCTGCAGAAAAGAGCAACGGCACTGACCACAGGTGTAAACACTGGTTAAAAACCACTTGTCAAATACAATGCCATCCTGTATCTGCCATATTTATTATTATATAATTTAACTCAGAGTGGGCATTTAACTTTTTTTTCAGCTTGCCACGTTTGACATGCGGTGTCACTGGCATTTTGTTAATGCCAACAGGTAAGCAACACAATAGCTTTGGAGAGCCTGGTTTGCAGGAGTGGTGAAAGGATGGCAGAATCACACTCTATATTAGACAGTATGTGGCACCTGACAGCAACAGAACTGCTACACAAGTGTGTTATCTTTATTTAAAGGCTGCGCTCTCAGACCTAGGAAATGGCAGGGAAGTCTGGCCTGAGAAACTCTTGGTCTGAGTAAAGACACGCTATTTTGAGGTGTTTGTTCCATTACTCTAATGAAGATGGTTGTTTTTATACAAAGATGTATGCATGGCTATCAGTTCAGACCAAGCATAAAGTATCATTCGAATTAAATAGTACACAATAATGCACAAATTAGGTGATTTTTAGGAGGCTCGTGTAAGGCTAACAACTTGCCATTAAAAAACAAAAAAAAGAAAATGCATAAATCAGAATTTTAATGATGAACTGTGAAATTTTTAATCTAGAAATTCACCTATGAAAATAAATAAGAAAAACCCCACTAAAATGCCGCTATATAACTAAGCAAACAAAACACATTGTATAGTGTATGCTAGAGAACAATGACAAACAAAAATGCTTATACTATACTTTGTGCTGCAAAAATAAATGAAGGCTGCGGAATATCACAACACTTAACGCAAAAATAATTGTGTTAAGATGACTAAATTAACCAGCATGAAATACTTCATCAATCCACTTAGCATGTTTATTGCCTGCACCTTGCGAAAACGCAAAATTAATTTACATGGATGCTCTGCATTTTCCTACTATTTTATGCTATTGAAGATATTTTATCATCCGTTACATACTTAATGGTTTGTAAGAAATCCCAACAGTTGGGAATTGTGGGAAAAGTTATCGAGATTGACAGATAAAGTGAAAAGGTCTGTATTAATTTCCAAATAAAGAGATGCATGGAGTGGTATTTCACTATGATTATACTCTAAAGTACCAATTACAATGCATCAGAAACTAGAGCAAGTTGACACTCTACAATAAAGCAAATAATTTCCAGTTGGAGGGGCAGAAAATGTTAATATGCAATGTTCAAGACTACAAGAATCTTTGTAAAAGGAAGTAGCTAATAAGGTTTAATGATGCATGTCAGGAAGCCACAGTATGTAGGGAAACACAGCTGGCTTCATTTTGTAAACTATTTGATATACACATCTTTCTAGTTCGCGATTATCAGCTGTGCAAGTGCCACGGGGGACAGTTTAGTCTTCAAATCAGGATATTCTTCTTGTTCTCTAAATTACAAGTAAAATGCATTAATATAATATGGAGCTGTAGGCTACAACCATGAGCAAAGCTCATCAGATTACAAAAAGGATTAAAGAACTGTTACATGTGAGGGACAGAGAGGAAATAAACAGCAAAGCAATACTAAACGAAGATAAATCCTATGTGGAATATCATCGTTAATATTATTGTTTGTAGAACAATAGGAAACTGTACACCCACTTTAAGATGGCAGGTATTCTATATTTTATATCTTCTGCAACCCAGTAAATAGCAGTGTATTATGTATGTGGTTCTCAGCGGACAAGCACTACGCTTCACTGAGATCAGGTGGTTATAAGTTACTGCAGCCTACAGAAATGACAGCAGGTAGCAGCCCTGCAAGGTGGCAGTTCTGGGTCACTACAAACACACAGACCCTTCACTTAAACACTGCTGTGATTAAGTAATAACCAAAACCATTTCATGACTTTTGTAAGCACTTGTAAGGACTTACAGCTACCCACTGATTTAGCACTACTTCAGACAGACATATGGCAAGGTAAATTTCACTTAAAACTGTGCTACCAAAAGAAAGGTTAACTCGTGAAAATCATGGTTTTACATGTGTTTGCTTTAAAATAGTTCCTGTGATTTAAAACAGATTCCACTGGTCCTTATATTTTACCAAAACATGTTTAACAAAAATGTTGTGTACAATTCTAAAAAAAACATGACCCCAACATCTACTTCAAGCCAAGGCCCAACTCCCAACTATACACAAAATATACATGCAAATGATGACTCTATTACAGTAGTATCATTCTTCAGAGATAAGCATTAAAAGCAGAACATCAAGCACTTTGAGCTCACTAACAGAGAACATCACTCTAGAGATTAGAGAGGTTAGACAAGGTTGCCATATGCTTCCTTACTTTCATAAGACAAGCTGTTCATTTTTCAAATAGCGAAGCCCAAGTTTGTAAAGGACAAATAAGTTAAAAATCAAATTCTCATATATGAGACATGAAGGTAAGATACATTGTTCAGACTCACACTGTCTTTCCACTGTGGCTTTAATAAGTCCATCAAAAAGAGGAAACTTCACGTCTGAGAACACAAAACACCTGACAACATGACCCATTTCAGCCAAGCCACTCTGCTCTTCCCACTTGGTTCCACATTTGGGTGAAATAGGTCATATCTGAAGGAACAAACATGAAGGCCCTGATTCATTAAGGAAAGTATAGCAAAAAAAAAAGGAGTGACTTTGCACCCTGGCAAAACCCATGTTGCATTGGAGGGGGAGCTAAATTTAAAATGTGGGGATAGATTTATAGTTGGGGAAGGGCGTGTCCTAGATCAACTTTAAATTTCAGTGTACAAATAAAGCTATTAAGTATTTGTGTACTACATGACAAAACAGCCATTATTTATCTTAAGTGTAAAATAATAAACTGATTTGCACCTCTTGCATTGTAACATGATTTCTCCAGGAGAAAACAACCTTTTTTTTGCCTTACTTAACTTAATGAATCAGGCCCATAGTGTTTTCCTATCCAACTTTCTATGGTAATATAAAAATTCATTAAAGATCTGTTCTCTAGGAGATGGCGAGCTGGTCACTTAGATTCTGCACACCTCAGAGTTAAGCAGGGGCCGACCTAGACTTTATTTTTAGGGGGGGTTTAGCATAGTCACGCCCCCCTTCATTCTGATTGGCTGATCTCGGTTGGCCCAGCCACTGGTCCCATTTGGCCCCACCACCTTTGATTGGCATCTTGGCAATTTAAAAGGTATGCTTGTGCTGGAACTCTTACTTAACTCCAGCAGCCCGATCTGCTAATGGAGTTAAGCAAGAGGTAAAGGTTATTTTCACCTTTTCAAAAATCTTTGTAAACATAAATCCACCTCTGCCCTTACCTCCTACTGTATTGTTAGGGTCCGAAATTTAAACCAGGCCTCCACAAGGAGAAATTAATTTGCAGATGGGCCTCAGTGGAGCATTGTGTTAGTCCCACGTTCTGCCACATAATACTGCCAACATAATTACATTTAAAATTCTCAATAACAATAACTATCACAAATGCAAAGCCAATTTTATTCATCTCTATAGTAAGAGGTTAATAAGGGTGTGACCACAGATGCTTGGGATAAATTCATACTTAATTATATCCCAAAATTATGTTTATGTTTAATAATCTACTCCATAAAAATGATAATACGATTTTGCACCAGAAAAATGATTATACTGAAATCAAAAGGATCATTATCAGGACTTTGATGAAAAGAGAAGATGACTTCTATTGTGCATGGACATCTTCCAGCCACACTTACAGCCCTAATTATTATCCTTTACTTATAAAGTGCTGACATACGGTACAGCACAAGACTGTGAGGAGATCATGACATTACATGAAACAGAAGGTAAAGATGGTTCTGCCCTTAAGACACTGGAAGTGACACATCCCCCACCACCAAATGGCCTCTCATACAATTTGCTTCCTTTCCAATTTGTAATGACAGAATGATCTGTCCTTACTAAGGTCCCCTGTAATACTGTAAGTGCAAGCATTACCAATCTCAATTGAAATATTAAGTTAAATAAATTGTATAACAAGTATTACTAATAAATTTTAATGCACAGACGACATGGGCAGAACATAGCAAAACTTGGGGGAGAGCCTGGCAATACCAGTCCGCCCCTCTGGAAGCCCCTGCTCTGCTCTTCTGAATAGGTGTAGAGCTGGCATATGCACAGTGAAGCCCCAATTAACGCCCATCACAAACTCCAGTGGTGGTAGTTCTGCCACTGTGCACAGGATTGTTAAGTGTGGCATTCTTCATCAATGTGTGTAGAGGGTAAGGATAGCTATTCAGTTGAGCATAGATAATGCCAGCTAGTAGTTATGTGATCTAAACATGTACGTAGTTGTGTATATATATATATATATATATATATATATATATATATATATATATATATATATATATAGATTGGTAAATGTTAGGGGGCAATATTTTTGGATGAAGAAATGTTGGTGAGGGTGAGATAAGTGAATCTCGCACGCTGTTAAGGCCATTTTCCTATATGACGCATGGGCACCACTTTTTTCTCTGCTCATCAGCCAAAGGGAAATTAGAAAATAAAACTAAGTTTTTGGGCAAATGCGCCATGCTCAGGTTAATTAACGACCCACTAAAAAAAGGAAAAAGCAGCAAAGGATGGCTATTTAAAAAGCATTCAAACATTGTGTGTGTTTAGGCAGTTTAGAAATTTGTATGCCAAGCATTATTCCGGCTCCCTGAGATGCAGTTTCAATATCTGCTTCTCCCTCCTTATCATATGCTTTGTGAGCAATTATTAACACAAACACACAGCAATTGAACCAGTGATTGAAAAATGAGAGTGATTATGATGAAAAGAAAAAAAATCACAATGGCATTCATTTCAAGTGCAATACTTGGGACATTTAGTTTTGTCTTTTGAGAAAATGCAAACAAGTTTAATTTAAAAATGCAGCAAGTCATTATTCTCAGTTTAACACAGTTACTTAAGTTGTGCTTTTCATGTGTTGAGAAAGATATTTTTAGCAGTCATATGTACATTTAAAATGCTATTTATGTATCATGAAAAATAATTAATGACCAACATTCAAGAAGTGTAGCAGACTCAAACTACTAATGTGTACCCTAATAGCTATTTAGTTCAAATTCATGAAAGACAAAAGATTTGCAATATTTCAGGACAAAAAAATAATTAAAATCATTAACCAATTCAAGACTGCAATGCTTTCACTCTCTTGATTCAAATTGGCATAACTTTTGTATCTTAGTCCATGAAATTGAATACATTTTTCTTTCCCTCAAGGACCGATAGGACTATTGGAAGTGCATTAAAATAAATTTTAAAAAAAAACATTTTTTATTCAACAAAATTTCCAATTTCCAATGTTTCACATAATTACAAACCATACTTGATTACTGCCCAAAATGTCCTGGAGACTCCTGGGAGAGTAGGCTTTCCTTCCGAATCCTGCTTCCCTTTCTAGTGAAGTGGCTGCGGCCTTGATGAAGGGATTTGCATCATCAAGCACCACCTCCACTGTTCAAGGACATAGGTGGGGGCTTGATGACACAAATCATGTCAACACCACAACACCCCCCCCTCCCATCATTCCCGCTGCACTTGGATTTGAAGTGGAGGTACAAACATTCCCAGACATTCAAAATGCTATCTCGAGTATAGCAATATCAAATATGTGTACTCTATACACATTTGACACATATGTTATAAGCATATGCATATTAAACAATGCGTGTGGGCTAAGTATGATGCTAACTTGTGATGCTCTAACTGGGTCAGAGCATCTTCAAAACAGCAGGTCTTGTGTGGTGTTCCCGGAATGCAGTGGTTAGTACCTAAAAAAAGTAGTCCAAGGATGGCCAACCAGTGAACAGACGACAGGGTCATGAGCTCACAAGGCTCATTGATGCACGTGGAGTGAAGGCTAGCCCATATGGTCCAATCCCACAAAAGAGCTACTGCATCCAAAATTGCTGAAAAAGTTAATACAAGCTATGATAGAAAGGTATAATTATAAATAATGTTCATAAAGGAACATCTGAGCAATTATGGTTTGTCTAATGACAAAGAAAAGTAAATCTAACTTCAAACCACACAGTGTAAAGAATACTTAAATTGTTTATTCTTGATGTATCTGTGTCTTCTTTTCTTCTCAGATTATTCAATCCAATAGTAGCATGTGAACAAAAAAGTCCAATATAGTTTATTACAGTAAACAAATTAATACACCCCAGTGCAGGGCCGGACTGGGACTAAAAATCAGCCCTGGCATTTAAAATACAGAGGCCCACCTCAGTTCAAGCATGAAAAGGGCGTGACTACATTGTTTTGTGGGTGTGGCCAACATGGGGCATTGATACATACATTATAATAAAACATTACATTTATCACAGCCCCCCTCAGTGAAACAAAGGCCCCCTCAGTGAAACAAAGGCCCCCTCAGTGAAACACACAGCCCCCTCAGTAATACACACAGCCCCCCTCAGTGACACACACAGCCCCCCTCAGTAATACACACAGCCCCCCCTCAGTAATACACACAGCCCCCCTCAGTAATACACACAGCCCCCCTCAGTAATACACACAGCCCCCCCTCAGTAATACACACAGCCCCCCTCAGTAATACACACAGCCCCCCTCAGTAATACACAGCCCCCCTCAGTAATACACACAGCCCCATCAGTAATACACAGCCCCCCTCATTAATACACAGCCCCCCTCAGTACTACACAGTCCCCCTCAGTAATACACAGCCCCCCTCAGTAATACACACTTACCTTGTTGCTCGGCGGAGGGAGCTCAATGTGATGTGCGGCTGTTGCCAGTGATCACATGGGACGTGCACCATGTGACAGGTGCCGTCCATTGTGATTAATATTACATGACCGCACATCTCATTGAACTCCCTCCGCTGAGCAGCGCGCAGTGAGCTGCACTGCTCGGGCGGGCATGGTGCCCCCATCGGATCGGCCCGACTAGCCATCGGCCCTTCTGGCATTTGCCAATCCCAGCGTATCAAGGTATTAAACTTCCCCAGGGTATTGGAAACACTGGATATTCTGTCCAAGTCAAGATGGTAATGTGGGTGGGATAGTTTAGCACAGAACTTTCATCCTCATCCTCCAACACGTTTCAACCATAGGTCTTTCTCAAGGTGGATGAGATATAACATTTGGGACTCCATTTTATAGTCACATTGTTCAATCACTTTCCCCAAATATAAGTACATATTATTACAATTGAATATGAAAACTCTATACCTCTTGATGTCAACAAAAATATTTAAATCAATTGAAAGTCCTAAAATATGTAGAAAATTCCTACTTTAGTGGGAATTTGCAAATTATATTGAAAACCAAACTCTATGTTATTTCACCTCAGTCCACCGTAATCAAATAAACAGTAATAGTAACATTGCGGCTAAACATATAAAAGATGTCATGGTAACATAAATATGATCAAACCACAGCTTCTCCCAGTGCTACTTCCAATCTCTCATTATTTGTGTTCAATCTAAAAATGTGATCAGGCTGGAACTGAATGAAAGGTTCCTTCCAGTTTATTCTGATCTGCGTTCCAAGCCATAATGGTTTCGGACTAAAATGATCATGTAATTTACTTCCGGTTCGATCTAATGCGTTCCAAAACTGATCACAATAATTTTTGTCAGTTTCCATTATGATAACCATCGGTAAGAGTTTCAAAAACTCTGCATAATGAACTGAAGATTGCAAATTTTGATTCATCAGTCCATAAGACCTTCTTCTAGTCTTCAGTGTCACGCTTCAAAGTAAATCACAGCAATGGAGCCTGAAATGTGATGAAGCATAAAGGTGTGGTACGAATCCAATATAGCTGAAAACTGCACAGGGAATACTGCAGACACAGGTAGAAAGGTAGATGGAGAGAGATCCATAGTGGTATAGCAGCGGTATGTGAAGTCCAAGACACAGGAGCAGCAGTAAAAAACAAACCATAAGGAATGCAATGAAACAACAATGATCATCAAGGTATACTGGGAGTGGCAGGTATAAGTAGAGAGACAATCAGGCGCTGGTGATAATTAGCGCAGCAAGGTAACTCCTAGTAGAAGGAAGAAACAAGGACAATAACAGCATCTCTGGTAGATAAGAGGTACTGCGGGAGAAACAGTCAATGAGCATAATAATAAAGTCCAATAATTCCCAGAGGCAGGAGCTGCTGAGATGAAGCAGCATCCTGACGATGCTGCAAGGAAAGCAAGGCAGATCCTGACATTCAGTAGTCCACTGGTGGTGCTTCATGGTCCAATCAAGCCTCTTTTTCTTATTTTGCCATCTTAACAATGGCTTTCTTACTGCCACTCAACCTGTCAAACCTGCAGATCGAAGTCTTCTCTTCACAGTTGAAATGAAGACTTGATTACTTCAACCTCTGTTAAGCTGTTGTGCTGTAAGCCGCCTATCACGCAAGCGATTGACTAAGAAACTTGACTTCTGATTCTGTTATGGTTTGGGGTCTGCCAGACCTCTTCCTGTCAATGTTTCCTCCAGTTTCCAAGTGCCATTTGATGGTGTAGGAAATTGCACTCAATGACACCTTGGCTCTCTTTACAAATTATCTAAAGGAAAGAGCTACACTTATAAGGGTTGAAATGGTCTATCTTCCTTTGTTAATGGCCTTTTTCTCAACATTCTGATAGCAATAACTACTTCCTGCAGTAAAATATTGCCTAAATAATGCTGCAGAGGTAGTAATAACAGTCTGTTACAAAACTGTTTTTATTCAGACAGGGAGTCAGTAATCAACAAAAGTTGGGACACCTGTAGGAATTGTTTGCATCAAGTATTCATGTACTTCCATTGCTGAGACGCAAGATGATAACCCACTACTTGTTCCATGAAAAAGTCCTTTTTCTATAGCTTTGAAACTTATTTTTCAGTTTTTGCTAATCCAAATTTGTGTTTTAAACCGCATACCATTTAAGGTTATTCACTGGTCTTGAATTGCTTAAACTTCAAAAAACCTGGAACAATGGTGGTAATCTAATACTTTTGACCAGTATTTTGTGCATGTGTGTATATTATATATATTAGATTTCACACAGGGTCTTTTGGCGATGTACATACAGACATCCAGAAATATTGCGAATACTGTCTTGATCGTCAGTTAACAGCTCCTGTATCTCATTTTTGGAGCCCATTTATACCACTTCCCATTATAGGGGATTGCAGGGACCTGGTTGATATTGCAACAAAGTTCGCTAGGGAAAACCAGTAAGTTAACAAACACAAACAAATAAAAGCAAGTTCAACCACACAGGTTTGAACGGGGAGGTATTGCCCTATGTGTTCTAGAAGAGGTTGATTAGGTTATAGATTACCTGGGGTGTGATCTTTTATAAGGAGGCTGTGTCTCTAGAACTGTGGTGGAGAGAATTTGTGAAATGACCAGTGTTAATAGGATACACTGGGTAAGGTAGGATTTTTTTTTCTGTTAGAGCTCAGATGAGAAGTTATTTTATGTTTCATGCCAATAAAAGACAGCCAGACTGGATTTAAATGCCTATTTGATGAATATATATATTTAAAATAATAATAATAGAGAACCGCACATCATATAAAGTCGATGATTAGGGTATCCAGTCCAAAATTCAATAATTGTTCAATCAAGTATGTGTGACTACACTAGGAAACCAGCACTTAAAAAGTGATAAAAAAATCACCATTTAATCCAGTGCTAAAAACAGCAGCAAACGATGCTACAGTACTTATCACAGGACCATGTTGTCAAATGGTGCTTGACAGCCATTTTGGTCCCAGCATAGGAAACTTTTTCAAGGGATGCCTTGCCTTGACAAGATCTAAATGCACAACTCGTCAAACCTTGAAGTGGACTGGCTACAAGAGCAGCAAATCGGGTTACTGTCAGCCAAGAACAGGAAACAGGCTAAATTGGGAACAGGCTCGCCAAAACTGGACAACTTAAAATTGGAAAAACATTGCCTGGTCTGACGAATCTTGATTTCTGCTGACACGTGCAGATGGTAAGATCAGAATTTGGTGTAAACAACATGAATCCATGGATCCATCTTGCCTTATGTCAATGGTGCAGGCTGGTGGTATAATGGTGTGGGGAATGTTTTATTGGCTATCTCCCGTCTTGACTACTGCAACTTCCTGCTATCTGGCATTCCTGACACCCATATATCCACACTTCAATCCAATCTAAATGCTGCTGCAAGACTGATCTTCTTCTCTCACAGCTCCACATCTGCTGCACCACTTTGCAAACCCCTACACTGACTCCCTGTGCCCTCCAGAATCCATTTCAAATTACTCACCCTTAGCTACAAAGCCCTTAACAACACCATCCCTTCATACATGTCAAATCTCATATCAAAATACTCTCCCTCCCTCCTTCTTAGATCTACCTCTGACCTATGCCTTGTGTCATCTCTGGTAACCACCTCTCACTCACGCAAACAAGACTTCTCCCATGCTACTTCCCACTTATAGAATTCCCTATCACACCCAATAAGACATTCCCACAGCCTACAAAGCTTTCTCTAAAAACTTTTTTTAAATGTTTCCCTTATCCCTGATGATACTATGCACACTAATACACCCTCACAGCTGTCCCAATCTCCATTATAAGCCACACTCGCTCCTCTTGTTTCAGCTGTGCCCTCTTACACTTAGAATGTAAGCTCTCTAATGAGCAAGGTCCTCCGTACCCTTTGTTTTCATGTCTGCATTTATTTTGTCTGCCTTGCCTGTCCTTGTTTTATATATGACCCTATTTTCCAAACTGTACGGTGCCGCAGAGCACTGTGGTGCCTTACAAATCTACGATAATAATAATTGGCACATATTAAGTCCCTTAATACCAAATCTGCTTTGTTTAATTAAAGCAGCATGAGTATTGTAGCTGGACATGTGAATCCCTTTATAGCCACAGTCTACCCATCTTCTAATGGCTACTTCCAGCAGGATAACTCATCCTAAAACACATGTCTTCTCAAGCTGGTTCCACGAACATGATCAGTGTACTATAATGGCCTCCCCAGTCACCAAATCTCGATCTAATAGAGCACCTCTGAGATGTGTAGAAATGGGAGATTTGTAGTATTAATATACAGCTGTCAAGTCTAAAGCAAATGCGTAATACTATTATGTCAACATGTACCAGAATCTCTAAGTAATGTTTACAGCACCTTGAAAATCCATTGAACATATAACTCAGGCTGTTATGGGGGAAAAGGGGGGTCCTACCCAGTATTAGAAAGGTGTATCCTATGAAGTGGCCACTGAGTGCACATGTCTACAACAAAAAGCCAAATGCTCTGAAGTTCAAAAATCTATTGCAATCCATGAAAGGACCATTATCAATTACAGAGCTGAGAATTCCCCTATTGGCAGGGGTTCCAAACATTGGACCACTGCTGTTCTACTTGCTGGGGAGAGATGAGTTAACATTAAATATTTTACTTGTGTAGACATTACACTGAATAAGCCTATTTAGTCTAGTATCATTTAGAGCATGCCACGGCATGTATACATGTCAATATATAAAAAATGCTGTGGTTGCTCTGGGTTACAGTACAGTACATCAGTGCTTTCTGCATCAAGTAATTAAGAAAGCACCAACATGTTAACTACAAGTCTTTGCATGTATTATTTTTAGAAACATTTGGAAAGCATTTTTTTATTAAAAATGTCACATGAGGATAACTTAGGGAAACAATCAAAACACAAAACAAAGAATGTCATGTAAAAACATTTGTTGCACATTCATTTCCCCCAAGGTTAATTAGCTTTCATAAATGACCTTTGCTACTGACAAACGCAACTTTATAAAGACTGACAAGGTTTAAAAAATATTTATACAGCCAGAATTGATTACAGATTTAAGAATCCTGCTGGGGGAACAAGCTATTGTACATAATCTGTACTGCCTGCCCATCACATTCAGTGAATAAAGTGATAAACATGCAGTGACCGTTACTTTTCCCACTCAGCAGGGGTTTTGCTGTGAGAAGTTGCTGATCCATCCCATTTAAAATGAAATAATTATTCTGTTTGGAAAATGAAATGATTTGGATTATGCATTTCCTATCTCAGGATATGAAAACATTTAGAGCACAGCAAAAAAACGCAATGTGTTTTTGAAACTCAGATGACTAAAATACTTTAAATATATAGGCCTATATATTGTTCAGTGAAAAATACCATGCTGCATGGTGAGAGCAAAATTTGTCTTAATTTGTCAGCTGCTCATTAGCTTTGCAATATTTTCTCAGGTTGTTTTTATTTGCATGTAGGACCCACTTCCTTGGTAGAACATTTTCCAGGATAGAAGTCACTGGACTTCACATGGAGTTAAAGACATGCCTCGATGCAATTGCCAGCAAATGTTTAGACACAGGTAGAAAAAATTGTATGACCCAAATTGTATGACCCAATAAACCAAATTAAACAGAAACTGACACAACTTGTATGTACTACTCAGTAGGGGACAGTTATCAGACTAGTTTGTAAATAAATAAATTTAAAGAATGGGTGCTCAAACCAATGGCACCAATTTATAAATGGTGAGTGTGCAAGGATTCCCCCCCCCGATATCCCGACTGTGGAACTAGCACAGAGAAATAAAAGGGGACAGAGTGTATGTTTTTGATACAGATTAAAGTGCCAATAAAACCCAAAACATTTTTGGATATCAATCATTAAGAACTTCAGTGCTAAGGACGAGTGGAATTCATACTCCCCATATACTCTAAAGTGTCCCACTTGTCCTTAGCACTCATGGGGTTCAAAGTCAAAAAAATAATACTCAGATTTTCTGTACTGCTGAAAAGGGAGTATGTCTTGTTTGGGCCAAGGAAACTTGATGCATGGTACTCAGCCACTACATTACAGAAACATCTGAAGAGCCAAGGGAATGGGGGGGAGGGCACTAAAAGTGTCTGATATTTCCAATCCTGGCACCTAGAGACTAAGGACTAGATTTACTAAACTGCGGGTTTGAAAAAGTGGGGATGTTGCCTATAGCAACCAATCAGATTCTAGCTTTCATTTATGTAGTACTTTCTACAAAATGACAGCTAGAATCTGATTGGTTGCTATAGGCAACATCCCCACTTTTTCAAACCCGCAGCTTAGTAACTCTAGCCCTAAGGGACAACCTTATTGGAAACAGAAGAATTAGAAGATATTGACTAGTGACAATGTATGACCACTAGTCAATAACACTGTACTCTACAGAAGACATTCTGCAACTCAGGCAAGGGGAAAGAGTGTTGTAATACCCAGTTTCCCCCATCTTAGCTCCAAAAAACTGTGGTTATGATGTACTCTCATTTGATGCAGTAGGTTGTTGATTTTAAAATGCTATCCTTTGTTGGGTTACCCAGAATACTGCTACAGATTTTATGCATTTCATTCAAGACCACACAGACCAGAGAAAATAAAATGTAATATTATCAAATGCTAAATATTATTATGAGAACCGCTTTTTGCTGTTTTGGAAAGGTGGCTTGAAAAGCAAGAACCACAAAGTATCAAAAAAAAAAAAACAAACATACATTTGCTTTTAGTTCTCTTTCTTGCAATTACAATAAAAAAAAATACTTTTTGCCCATTGTCTTTGCAGTATAAGGTATAAGTAAACTAATAGTATTTTCTGAAAATGGAGTCCAATGCAAAAAACAAACAAAAAACAAGGTATAATTTTGTGGTACTGCTTACAGATTACAGATATTAACTGATATTGATGTAGGAATGTGACCAGCCCAAAAAGTGCAAAAATAGGCTCAGCGCAGGGGCAAGAAAGGTCTCGGTGGTGAAGGCATTAATGTAATGTACATTGTTCATTGCAAACCTGATATTTTACTGCAGCTCTGTTAAAAAGTAAAGTACTACCCTCCACGCTCTTTCTACATCTTTAAGACAATCTCCTGACAGGATCTGATCAGGTCAAAATGAAGATAATGCGGGCATGGTTCTTGTGACGTCATTGGCACTAACCCTTATGTATGAATCACCCAAATCAAACAGTGTACTACTGCAAAAGAAATCTGTCAAGCACCTTCTTCCTGCTGCAAGGAGTGAAAGGGAGCATGGGGTCTTGCTCAGTACGGTATAAGCAACTAAAATACATCCTCTGATCTGTCTTGTTCCAGCAAACAATCCGGAACAATTTCTGCAGTGTGGCAGGGCACATTGTCTGTTGAAAGAGGCCACAGCCATCAGGGATTACAGTTGCTATGAAGGGGAAGACTTGGTCTGCAACAATATTTAGTTAGGTGGTACCTACATAAACATTGAATAGGTTGCATTTTTCCCATAGGGCGGCCTGGTGCATCTTTTCCCCAGGTAAACGACGCACACGCACCCAGCTGTACCACATAATGTAAAAGAAAATGTGATTCATCAGACTAGAACACTTTCTTCAATTGTTCCATAGTCCAATTCTGGCGCTCACATGCCCATTGTAGGCGCTTTTGACAGTGGACAGGGGTCAGCATGGGCATTCTGACCGATCTTTCAGCTTTGCTTTTTCAGCAATTTTGCACAGTAGTGGTTCTGTGGAGCAGACGGGCTAGCCTTCGCTCCCCACGCACATCAATGAGGCTTAGGTGTTCATGACCCTGTAGCCGGTTCACCGTTTGTCCCTCCTTGAACCAGTTTTGGTAGGTACTAGCCACTGCATACCAGGAACATCCCAAGACCTGCTGTTTTGGAGATGCTTTGACCCAGTCATCTAGCCATCACAATTTGGCCCTTGTCAAAGTCGCTCAGATCCTTACGCCTGCCCATTTTTCCTGCTTCCAACACATTAACTTCAATAACTGTCTGTTCACTTGCTGCACAATATACCCCACCCCTTGACAGGTGCCATTATAATGAGATAATCCATATTATTCACTTCACTTGTCGGCTAATAAGATGCAGAGATCTCTGCTCACATTCCCTGCGCATGTTTATATGACACAAGGGAAAATTAGCAGAGATTTTAGAAGAAACACTGGCGCGATGTGTGTCCACGGACTGTTCCGGATACATATCGCATCACCTCGTGGCTAATAGAATCTGCCCGTTTCTCCAAGCAGTGTTTAGTAAATATCACAGCAAAGTATATCTTCAAATAACATGATGGGCATATGGAGACTTCATTAAAACCAGACTCGTTTGTGCTTCTGACATTCTCTACCAAAATTGTTTTGCATGTCTTGTGATTAATAACACTTCTGAACTAAAGTGTCAAATGCTGCATCGTGTTTGACTATTTAAACATAGTGAAAGTTATAACTATAGTACTATTAATTATGTTTACATTTACTAACGGTCAACTTTTATGTTTAAGGTGCTTATTGCTCCAAAGTGCACCACTTGTCACCAAGGAACTACAAATCATACAGCTTCTAATTGTAAAATTAGAAAAATAGGCTCCACATTTTTACATTTCAGGATTCTTTAGATTTGGGTATTTCAATCTTCTACTACCTTTGGTATCTATAAATGTTTTGTAAAGTTCTATTAGGGACTCCCTTATGCCTTTAAACTTTAAAGAGTGTCTCTAGTTTTTTGTCTAATACAGCAAAATGGCATTTTAAGCAAATTTTGACAAGGTGTACAATCTGTTTAAAACACAAAAAAAATGACCAACATGATCAGAGAAGGTGTTTTAAAAAAGAGAAAATTATATGGGTAGAAAAATGAGCAATACAATACATAAATCGAAATCAGTAACATGCAATCAGACTGCAAAGTGTCTTACTATGTGTTAATAAATTCTGAACAGTGCTATAGATTTAGAGATCATAGTGATTAGCATTTTTGCAAAAGGTTGCAAGTAGTATGGTAAATAACCTTATATGTAATTCAAAAAAGAAGCAGTAAAATGTCATATCGAAAACATTAAGTTAAATGGGATATAAGATTATTTAGCAAGCTTATTCAGCTCTAAACCTGTTTTTGCTGAATTGAGTGTGCTGCTAAGAGCAAATATGAATATGGTGGCACTAATTTTTTCCATTGCCTTAATAAATAAGCCTGATGGTGATAATCAGACACATCTGGGACTTGACATTCACAGTACGATAACACCTTGTTTCCCAATATACCAATGGTTTAAATAAGAGTGGGCATTTGCAATATACATAAAAGAATATATTACTTGTCTCAGTTAGTCACACACTAAAGCATCTTTTTTTCCCAATTAGAAACACAAATCAATACACCCCAGAGATTGCAATAATTGCTGTAGGCAATTTGTATTATCATTCTCTCCTAATATCCTTGCTCTTTGAAATAGGTTATTAAGCAATCTGCCATGGCAACATGTGAATGCATCCCTTCATCTGAGGCACCTTTCTCACAACATACACCAGTTTGTATCATTGGTAACATGTAAGCAATATCTTAAAATAAAAAACAACATATAAACTCCTTTAGACGAAGAAAGGAGGTTCCTAACCTAGTTTAGAGACTAAATTTGTAATGAATTATGTAAAGAGACACGTAGAAGAGTTATATCAGGAAGGTTTAATCAGTTTAAGTATGATGAGAAATTACAGACAAGCTAGTGCTCTGATGGTCAGGAGTTTTGTTTACTTTAAGCTGCCACACACCCAGTGGTCTTGCCACAAACACTAAGAGCCGAGCGACATGACTACTGTCCAATTTTGTGTTCAACACTCGTATCAAATAGCCAGATCACTTCTGGTATCACTAGTGTGATCCTTTATATATCAATAGTATTGTTAATATGTATTACTGTTGTTTTGGGGGCACTGATGTGACATCATCTGCAGTATCTCAGAATGCTGATCTATTTCAAACATATTAATTGGATAAAGATATAATTTTTCTTGATGAGGAGATATAGTTGACTAGATTTTTTTCCCTGATTCGTCAATATATATATATATCACTGCATATGGTATAATTTATGAGTTATATGACATTGCTAAACGTGCAGGTATAGGACCCTGTGATTCATAAAAAAAAAAAAAAATAATCTCTTTTTTTAAAGCTTACCTTATCCCCAGGGTAATACTAATGGACCCCCACAACTGTCTCAATATCCACTCTAAGCCACATTTGCTCCTCGTTTCAGCTGTTCCCTCCTTCACTTAGAATGTAAGCTCTCTAAGGAGCAGGGTCCTCCATACCCTTTTGTTTTCATGTCTGCAATTATTTTGTCTACCTTGTATGTCCCTGTTTTATGTATATCCTATTTTCCCCTAGTGTACAGCGCTGCTGAGCACTGTGGTGTCTTACAAATCTATGATAATAAAAATTATTTTTATTTTCAAATGCTAAATTGGGGTAAAATCCTGTACTTAACACAAAAAAATGTCATAGCATAACCTGAAATGAACAATTCATTCCAAACAGCTAAAACTACCATTTTAAGTAGTTCTGTACAGTGGAATGTACCAAGATACCTACATGTCAATGTACAGGTAGATCACCATGCATAGGGAACAATTTATTGAAATATTTGGTGCTAAAAGCGGAACCACCACTTATTATATCTAATGCTTCACATATTTATTCCAGCAAAGGTACTGTCCATCATTTGGAGGGACAGTGCTAAGTTTAAAGATCTGTCCCTGTTTTTCAGTACTTACCAACTGCACAACAAAATATCTCTTTTTGTAGATGTTTGATGCAATCTATCTTTATTCCTGTTGGCGGCATACATCTTTTTTTATTGAAACACAGTATTTGAAATGCCCAGAAATACATTAGAATCAAATTCAGTAAACATGACATAATGGGGTTTTCAGTGGTTCAAGGTTCATTAAGGCAGGATAATGTGCTTAGATTCAGAAGAAAAGTGTTCCTGGTAGGAATTTTAAAATATCAGCAAGTAAGCAATGATTGTGGGTGTTGTATGGATATATTCAGTGAAGATATGAAACATTTTGAATGTTATCTAATTAATAATTATTTATTATTAGAACTCAACTGAAGATCAGGCCACATTTTAAATCAAATTAATGTAGGAAAGCAAAAGATAAGTCAAAAGAATTCACGTCTTTATCTCACCATTTCATGCTTGCTTTTAATAGTCTTGACATGTTAAGTTGCCAAATAGCCTTAATTTGCACATATATTCACATAATTTCTTCTTGAAAAATAATATAGTTGATAAATTTTCATGTTTTATAATATTAGCCAACAAAACAGCATCTCTATACTTATTCTATGGTTTAGGAAACACAGATTAAATAGCAACTAAAGTGACTATTTCAGATTAATATACAGTATATAAAAAGTTTTGTATTACTGAGTTGAATAACATCCACCATGCTCTCTTTCACTCCTCTGTAGCAGGTTGCCATATTATGGGGTAGGTGTTTCTCTAACACAGCAGACTCTCAGTGACTAACCTCTT
Organism: Mixophyes fleayi; assembly: GCF_038048845.1. Lineage (NCBI taxonomy): Eukaryota > Metazoa > Chordata > Amphibia > Anura > Limnodynastidae > Mixophyes > Mixophyes fleayi. Next base: position 189,890,009 of record NC_134406.1, read on the forward strand.
GGTAGTCTTGGGTTCTGCACTGCGTGGTATGGTTGACTAATACTGAGATGACTGCATTCTTTTTAACCTGTATCAAGATGGGTGATTCTTGCAGTGGCACATTTGTGTAGGAATACTAGTTGACAGACTGCAATTCTGGGATGCATAAGTAGGGGGATAAATGCACTATATTGAAACACAACATTGCCATCTTACAGGAAACAGGAGAAGTCAGAGGTGGGTAAACTCGTTATTAAAAGAATAGAAAATTGTCTCACAAAATTTTCATAACAAGGACAAGGGGTCAGCTGGATCAAATGAATAAGAATGTATCAATTGTTGCATGAATGAAAATATGTAGCTTATGTTCCTTTTTCTTTTAATTTTAAGTAAAAATGCACACTAACAAATAAGGTTTATTTATCTTTAATTTACGGATATAATTGTAAAAATATATTTACACATACATATTTAGAATACATCAAAGAAAGAAATGTAGTATAATCAAGTTTGAGCTGAATTTGCAAAGCTTTAATTTACAAGAAACTGAACTATTTGTGATTGGAATTCTCATCAGACTCTGGACAGTTAATGTGGCCGTCCTCTAGCCTGCAGGGAATCTAGTCTCCATGAGAAATAGACAATAGTGATGGACATTTTATGCTGGCAGACACCATCAACACATTTAACAAAACAGTCGTCAACGTTCAACACTAGATGCCGATTTCAGACACATATTGACAGCTTTGCTTTCCAGAGGCAAATTACTAAACCATCCTGCTCCTCATTTCTGGAGACCCTTCAATAGATGATTCATTATCCAAACGACAAAATGTCAAATTAACTCCTCCTTCAGTGCTGAATACGCCTAACAAACTTTCATGTGAGCGTACTGTATGTTTATGTTTCTTGTGAAATGTCTAACACATAAGACAATTATATCTCACTTATGTTGAATCCAATATTTTAAAATGTCATGTGGCAATATAACATATAAGGTAAATAAATTTATAGTTTTTTTCCCCCTTAAATAGTTAACATCAATCATTAATAGTGTATTTTCTTTGACACAAAGTGCATGGAAGTTACACTGTTTGAGAGTCCTACTCCCAGGAAACAGGGACATTATTTCTGTTTTTACCAACACTACTACTGTGAATTTATTGATGTGTATTCCCAACAATAGGGTACAGGGTAGATGTTACGGTATATTCACAACAGGATACAGATAGAATATCAGTATGCATCCCCAAAAGAACTATACAGGAAAGTTATTGTTACACGAATGTTGTCAATCAGTATCCCCAAAAACAGGGTCAAGAGAAGGGATCACTGAGCATTCACTACAGAACAGGGAAGTTATAAGTGTGTACTTCCAACAATAAGGTGCATTATTGAAAAACTGTAGCTGGAATGTACAACAAATAGCCACACACCTGCTCCTATTCACTACATAGCCTTGCGGCATATTAGCACACCAATCTCTGTATAAATTCCACTCTGTTTAAATTATATATGGACTGTGATGGATATTGAGCATCCAGTGAGCAAAGATCATCTGACAACCAAGAAAAAATAAAGCAGTACAGAATGAATTCATACCAATTATGTTTATTCATCTACTCTAGCACACTAAAAGATTAGAAAAAGCATCCTCACCTTGTTTTTTGGATTTGATGTATTCATTACACTCCTGGTCTCCTTTCCAGTGTAAATGACAACACCTATCACAGTACCTAGAAAACCCAATGGTAAAAAAATAAAAAAATTAAGATATGCAAAATGCTAGAATTGTACAAAAGTAGAAACTCACAACAATATATTGGAACATTTGTACTCATTTATCATTAAGGGGTGATAAACGAAAGGTGGAGCATATGAGCAGCTAGTTCACTAGCAGATTTGTCATTGATGTTGGGGACAAGTCAGACTACTACAAAATTAATCTTTATCTGTTTGTCTTTGGTTTGAACGTCTGCTTTTTCTACAATGCAGTTTTCCTATGTGCTTTACCTGGCGAGATGGAACCCCTGCCAACGCGCCAGGCCAGGAAAGTGCCATTTGGATAAATAATTAAAAAACCTGGCAGCCCTATCACTACACAGAATGGGATGGTTTCCTGCAAAACATGGGGAAAGCAAGCGAGTGGCCCCCCTCTCAAGGGGACCTGGTCAGGCTAAAAAAATAATAATTCAGCTTTGTCAACTCAGTGGTCACAGTATAAGGGCAATTCTGTAATAAATCAAGGTTTTAGGAACCCCAATTTATTAGACAAAGCCAATAAAACACACACATATAATTGCTACATTTATTTTTATTGAAATAAAAACTCCTTATTCACCAGGTTATTTTTTAAAAAATAATTATTCATTATTTCTTGTCACTCCAAGGGGCCAATCTTTTTAATTCCCCCAGCTCAACCGGTTAGGGAGGCAGGAATGTGCCCCAGCAATTTTTAGTGCAGGACTGCTAGTGTCACATAGGGATGGCCCATTCATTTTGTGTCATCCCCTCCTCCCTTCCAACATAAAGGCATAGCCATGCATAGATAATGCTAGCACTGGTTCCCCCTATGAAAAGGTGAACTGCAATGTTTTTTTTTTGCTTTGTTTTTTAACTTTCTATAGACAGGCTGCCCAAACCGCATGCGATTTGAGCAATCCCGCCTATCAGAACCATCTTTATCGATTTTTGGAAAACTGCAGCTGGCTATAAATACAGTGATGTTTTCTGTGCTTTCCCATTGACTTCATTGAAAAGAGGCACCCTATGATTTCCTTTATAATCATTTTCATATTAGTGGCTTACAATGTGTAAATGACCTTAATATAAATTTGAAGCTGCACAAGAATCAGTTTTGCAATATCGACTTCTATGCATCCCAGACTATACCTGTAGAGTGGGCTCTGCATGGAGATGTTTTTTCTTTTGTTTTCAATTGGATGGTATGCTCCAATAGCCATCTATTTTTCAATAAAAAGTGCAAAAGCTGCTGAAACTGCAGTCACTGCTTGTATCAGACACACCAACTATAAAACACTGGAATGCTCAGAAAGCTGTTCCAGATGTGTAAAGACAAACTGCTGGGTTCTGAAATTTAGAGGTTTTTTTTTACAGAACGCATAAATGCAACATGACTTGTAAAATATGTTTTTCCTCTCACAAATGGAATTTATAGCTGAACTAGCGCTACGGTGTCAGAAGTTTGTAGTTGAAAAAATACAGAGTTTCATACCTGAATTCCTATGTTCATTATAATGTATGTAGATTTTTGTCACATAAACTACATTTCATTAACTATAAAATGCTGGTGCTTTGTACCTCCTGTGAGACTGGAATTAATTTGATTCCTCTTGAAAGGTTGTTCTTATGGTTTCATAACAGACCCAGTGGCACTTGCTATCTTCTACAGATAAGTGCATTCCCCATTGTTTCTGCACAATAAAGCAACTGATCAATATTACCATCTTAATTTCCCAATGCATTATGGACTGCCTCTTTCAAAAGATGAATGTTCTTGTTTATATTAAATGAACATGATGGCAGAGAAGGGCCACTTATAAATGTACATGTATTGTAAACATTCCAAGTGTCACCATGACAAGAAAGAGAATAAATAATGAATCATTTCATGCACAGATGTCTGAGAAGTAAAGCAAAATTACAATCAACAAACAACTAATTATCACAATTAAATTAGCACATTAAGATATCCATAAAACAGAGACAAATATATTAAGTGCAAAGATGACATGTTCGATGACCTTGCATTAAATTGCAGCAGTTTAAACCAAAGGCATGATTTATGATGTTGATAGGATTTCCCTACATCCATACACTTTATCCACTGCAGGAGAACTGACCATTTTTACGTAAGGGTTGGGGAGTTACTTAGAAAAAAGTGAGTAGGATTTTACTTTGAATGAGGACAATTAAATTAGATTAAATGTTGCCTAAATCTCAACTATATACAAATATATGTGTATGAATTAACAGACCTGCAGAAAAGTAAACAGTTTATTAAGTCAATGCCTGTCCGGATGAGGCCCTAAATAGAATATTAAATGTCAGGGCCCCAAATAAAATATGAAATTGATAAATAGAAATGAACATGATAACAGATATTAACAAAGTAACCCCTAGGTGTAAGGTGTAAATTAGGGAAAGCTATAACCTCGGAGAATCTTGTTGGCAAATGCAAACCGTGAACATATATGCAGGTATATAGAAATATTAACTTCCAAAGAACATGACTTCATATTGCATGTTTTGGGGAATCAGCGTGCCACTCCATACTCAGGGGGCAAACACAGCAAAAGGGATGTAAAGTATAAAAACCAACAGTACAGGGAAACAGCAGTAGTCACATGTCTTTCGGAATGAGATCTGATGTTGTAATTCCATCATATTTGGTAAATGAGTGGGAGGTTATGACTGGTTTGCTGAAGGGTGAGTTATATCTGAGAAAATTTAAGAAAGGTCAAAACTTTTGGATTATTTTTTAGCAAACCATAAGTGACACCTAGGGGACATTTCCACCCCCCATATTTGCATCTACACTGCCCCTCTGAGTGCCATCCCAGTTCAGTTGGCTTAAAAAGCCTGCGTGTGAAGGGACAAATTGTCAGTTATTTGGGAAAACAACATTGAAAACCTGTCAATCTTCCAGGCCTATTTCTCTTGGCCCAGATTAAACTGATATGTAAATTTATACTCTAAAAAATCTGTTTATTTTCCTGTATGCCATATATTTTGTCATCTTTACTAATTGATTTTATAACCTGTAAGCATTGTACTTTTTGTATAATAAAACTACCATTTAATAAATGCTTGGCTGTGTTAACCCTTTAAATACCAGTGTGGGAAGCACTAATTATTTTCGCTATCAGAGCGCAGAGTGTGCGCAATTGGGTAGTAAGTTGTAGGCGTTCTACGGGCTTTATACGTAGATGGTGGCAGAACCTAAGAGTGTGAGAAGTGTGGAAGCGGAATCCGGTGTTGGGGAAGGGACCAGTTAGATCTGTAACCTTAGAGAGAGATGAGTGTGAGATTGAATTGCTGGAATCCTGTGTGTCCCCTTACAGTAAGCTTCCAAATCACGTGTGTGCAGAGTGCGGTTTGTGTGACAGGTAGTCAGGAGCTGTTTCCTGACGAAATAGAGGTGATATATTGTTTGACTGTTTGAATACATGATAAGATCAGGGAGACAGCAGAGGCGGCTATCCCTGACACCGCCACATAACAATTAAATTCACAAAATAGATGGAAATTGACATTTTAAGGAGCTATGAACTTGGTGCTTGATAGAACAATTTAGTAGATACCCCTGTGTGTTACAAAACTGCTAAAGTAATACAATAGTTATACATTTTACATAGTAACTAGAAACCAGCAGAAAACTACAATGCAAGTGATTGAAACACTGAGGTCCCAGTAATCAGGTAAGGTTTACAAATCTAGTTGAGATGATATAGTAATACTGTATACATTTGTAAATAAATGTAATACAATGTTGGTGACAATTCTAAGAATGCAAATGAGAATGACAAACATGAATAGGCAAGAAACACCCAAAAGTTTGGTACCAGTAATTAATTGAACAGATTGTCTTATTTCATACTGTGATATGACCCGAGGACCAGTTTCTGCCCTAGGGGTAAATTTAATGCTTAAGATGCATCTTTTTGGTGGTTTTGAAACCGCATCACACATCGCCTGCAATTTTTCCCTCCAAGCTGCAGTATTTACTATCCAATGGTTTAGAGGGTGAAAACTAAAACTGGCGTCAATGTGCAGCGATTTCAAAAACCACCTGTTAAACCTGGATGAAAAAGCATCTGTTTTTTTTTAACCTAAATTATGTAACAGTCCAGTGCTACTCGGCATCAGGGTCCACACCTCTATGGAAGGGACTGCACCTAGAGATGCCTGGCCAAATACCAAGTTGTACTGGGCTCCTTCCTGGTACCTCTGGCCAGTGGGAACCAGAAAAATACTGTAAAATGTAAAATTATAAAAATAAAAATAAAGCATAGTGTCGCATTAATATATAAACCTATAATAGAGCACCCATTACTGAAGAAAGAAATGGCCTCCGTATGATAAATAAATAATGCCCCCCCATTTATGAATAAATATGGAGTTTTTTTTCCTTACTATTGAGTTTAAGATAGCTCAAACTGCAGGCCTTGAGCTACCTCACCCCTCAAAATCACCTTTTTTTTCACACCAGTTTTCTCCAAGTTTCAATTTCCACACATTCCATTCTCTTTCACTTTTCAAATGTCTTCGCTGTATTCTATATTGTGATTAGTATGCAAGGTGTTTGTTAACTAATATTTCATATACAAATGGAGATTGATAATGGTCTGGACCTTCTGTCTCCTCCAGTAGAGAGTCCTTGGTTGAGCCCTTTTGTTCACAATATCATATATGTCATTTGAGAAGGCACAAAATAAATCAGCAGGAATTTTATATTTAGGTTGTCTGTTAGGCTGCTGTAGTTACAAGATGTACACAAGTAACACACGTTCTGTGGTAACAAGAGTGTACCCATTTGTAAAGGATTTCATACAGGTCTTCTGACGATCATGTTCTTTTGATTTAGAGATTGTCTGTAGCAAAAAGAAGTAAAATCAGTAGATATTTCCTTCCGTCTTTCTTTATATAGCATAGATTGCAAATTCAATCTTATTTTTGTGACTTCCAGCTATGGTTTGATGGAAATACAATATACACCCTGTTCTTTCATGTATACTGTTTGTATTCCAGAAGTCTTGACTTAGGTATTGGTGCTCTGTGGATGTGACCAGCAATTACTCTGAGATGGTAGCCTTAACTGAATAAGGAACTCCTTAGGGAAAACAGTTGCTTATTTCATTTCTCAGTATCTGAAAATATATGGATATACCTCAAAGCATGGTTGTAAATCATAGATTTTCTTACATGATTATGGCGAAAGTTATTACATTGGAAGCAACTGAAAGTGAGTCCAACAGTGTGCTGAAACTGAGTGGACATTTTATGAAATAGAATATGTTCCTCTACACAGGTAGCCTAAATGAGAGCTTACTATAGCTAATGTACATCAAAGGGTTTGTACCACAGGTGGATTAGCCCAAATATTTAGCCACAAACATGCTTGAATGCAATGGCACAATATCTGTGTGGCATGTTGGAATTTAAGTTCATGGTTGCCAGGATGGTATTTTATGTCAGTAAACATACGACAATTTAATAGGTTAGTAGCATATGGAGGTAGCTGGGTGTGTTTCTAATAAAGGTCATCAAGATGTATTTTATCAAGCCATATATTTTCATAGTTCATGTCCCAATATTAGAAAATATTTGTTGTCATTTTGCATCTTTTTGCTTCTTGTAGTTTTCTGAGGGCATATAGAAGGTATGTATTTGATCCCATTCAGTCAGGCATAATATTTTGTGTTAGAGAGCTGGCTTTGTGCTTCCCGAGTACCAGATATAATTACTGCACCTCATTTGTTGGTCTAATTATTATTAGTTAGTTTTAAGCATCAATATATTATTATTTTTATTTATACAGCACCAATTATTATGTAGCACTGTACAGAGAATATGTACTCATTCACATCAGTCCCTGCCCACTGAAGCTTATAATTTATATTACCTACCATACACACACATACACTTCTACAGTACTGTAGGATTTAATGCCTTTCTTCGAACGGGTCAGATTCAATTAAGAGCAAAGTCCCACTGGAACCTCACACAAGGGGATGTGCTCTATACCAACAATGATGGTACAGATCGCTTATTTCAGTTGTACCCTCTTCCACTTAGAATGTAAGCTCTCTAATGATCAGGGTCCTCCATACCCTTTGTTTTCATGTCTGCATTTATTTTGTCTGCCTTGTATGTTCTTGTTTAATGTATGTCCTGTTTTTCTTACTGTACGGCGCTGCGGAGCACTGTGGTACCTTACAAATCTACAATAATGATAATAATACAGAAATCTTTGCTCATTTATGGTCACAACGCTATGAGGTTCAAGCAAAAACTAGGGGTTAAAGAGGTTATTACCAGACTTTACTTTTATTTGAATTTACCCCTATGTATCTTTTTAGTAATGCTGCCTCACAGCACTTTGGCTATGGAACGTATTCCAAACAGGGCACTATCTGGGGCTAGTTTGAATGTTCTTCCCGAGTGGTCATGTCTCCTCCCAGCCCCCCTCCCCCCACAAAAAAAATAAATCAGGGAGTCAGCTGAGACGGCATATTCAATTAGGTCTAAACATCACAGATCTGAGTTCCCCCCTGACAACATGTTACCGCAACATTGCGGATTTCGGTGCGCACCCCATAGGGTTGCAAAGGGAAATCCGTGATGTTGCGGTACCGTATTGTCACTTTACATGTGCAACCGCGCGTATCCGCGATGTCTAGATGTAATTGAAAATGCCCAAAAGAGTTGAACTCATCTCTGCTCCTTACCTTCCTCTAATCTGCAACTAGTCTACGTTCTAAAAATCCAATTGGATGTCACCTTATTTATTCCAACCATAAATTATTACATGTCCCATCCAGGGTTGCAGCTGTAATCACAATTTGGCTTTCAAATTACTAAAGTGCCACCAGATGACACAACAGTATCCTGGAAAGCTGCTGCATGAACTATTGGATTTTGTCTCACCTATTCAGGACATGTTGTAGTAGTAAATAAGGAGAAGGAAAAAAAAGCATGAGAGACGGCTAGCAGGCACCTTCTTACAGCCACCTCCCGCTAGTTACATTGAAATTACCAGACACAGGCAATAATATAATGGATTGCTCACAGAGATCCATCATGGTTGGATTATATTTTGCGATGGTAACAGAGGTTCATTTGACTTAATTTGAATGTAAACTGTTTGTATCCTGTTTATCTGATTACTTTGATTATATTGTAAGAGAAATGAGGAGGACAAGGAAAAAAAGGAACAGCCTGGAGGTGTGCTAATCTCTAATACTCTCTCTCCACTATTTAGCATTCTACTGCTGTTTCCACAACTCACATCATACTTCTCCAGCCGTTAGATTACCTCTGGCTATAGGAACTGTAATTTAACCATTCTTGGAAAAACACACAGTAAGGATCAACCTTTCATACTGCCAAAAGAAAAATACTAACAATTTTCAAAGCAAAACATACAACTTAATATTAAAAGTATAATAGAGAAGAAAATGTCTTGAATGGTTAGATTTATTCTTGTAAGAAAAGTCAAGCAAAGTTCAGAATAAAAAAAATACTTTTTTAGGAACATCTAACACACAATTAAGTTGAAGGACTTTACCATAAAAAATGTCATTGTAAACTAGTGGAAAGTTAGAGCATGTTATAACAAACTGTACAGCACAATAAACCACAATGTGTATTTTAAAACAGACTTTCATCCATTTATGCAACTCTTAAATTAGAAGACCATATATATTTTGGTAATTTATTGGTACTAATTTCATGAAGAGGAAAAAAAAATAAAGTTTGCCATTTGATGAAGTCAAATAGGTGAATCCACAATTACAAGTACAAGAATACTTAAGAATTTATTACACCAAGATGTGCCACTAACACTTTGCAAAAAAGTCATGAGGGTCAAGGTCGGGCCATGAAGAAGTGCTGTGGGAATTATGTGGGGAATACCTCAGAAATCTTCATCTCTGATTGCTGCTGTCCTGACAATTTTAGAGGCGAAAGACCACAAATCGATAGTACGAAGGATCAGTAACAGCAGTTTAATGTAAGGGCATAAGGGATTCAATGCACAGAAGATAAGGTGCAATGAATCCAGGCAGTAAGTGTCCATTAGGATTGATACCAGTTACAGAAATTTAAAGTGCTTTATTAAAAATCCCAAAGTATTTGATCATAAGCTATTTCAAGAAACTCACAAAAGATGCTACTTTATTTCAGTAGCTCTGGGAGGAACGATCATAAAGCCACATAATTTTTAACATGCAGTAAAACATTAAATGAATGCAACCTAAATGAAAAGCATATACTTAATTGTATTGTATTTAGTAGTACTAGTTGAATTATACCAACTTTCTCTGCAGAACTTAAAGTAAAACCCCTTACACAGACTGCCAAACAGAAGGTAGAGTCACATTGCTTCTAATAGCAATAACAATAGAGATAAGCTATAAGAAGGTGCAGTGGTATAACTACCACAGTAACAGCGGCTACCCAAGCTGCTCCGGTATCCGCAGTCACTGAGCTCCCCCGCTCTTTGACTCCCATAATGAAAATCCACAATGTTGTAATGTTGTGTGTGCGAGCAGGCACTCTAGGGCTCCAAATTTTAATTTTTCTCACTTAGTGATAGGTGTAGAGAGGTGAGGGGGGAAGAGAGTATGTCCCATTAAAATTGTGCAATGGATTCATCATCATCATTTATATAGCGCCACTAATTCCACAGCGCTACAGAGAACTCACTCACATCAGTCCCTGCCCCATTGGTACTTACAGTCTAAATTCCTTAATACACACACACACACACACACACAGACAGAGAGATACAGAGACAGAGAGACAGAGAGAGAGAGAGAGAGAGAGAGAGAGAGAGAGAGAGAGAGAAAGATAGAAAGAGAGACTGGGGCCAATTAACCTTCTAGTATGTTTTTGGGAGTGTGGCCGGAAACCCATGCAAACACTTGGAGAACATACAAACGCCACACAGAAAAGGCCATGGTTGGGAATAGAACTCATGACCCTAGTGCTGTGGGACAGAAGTGCTAACCACTAATGCCAATGGAGGAAGCAATTTTTTTTCGCCATACCCATATTTAGTCTGTCAATTCACTAGAAACCAGTGGCATAACTGAGGAATGAAGGACAAAGTGAATCATTGATAAAGCTGCACACTTAGAAATATTGTTTCAGCATCTAAAATGGCCACTTTTATTGTTAACAATTATATAGCAATAAATTATTGCGTTTCAAAAGAATAAAATTGTGAATATGTATCAGTTACTTGTACACAGTACAGACAGCCATTTTGTTGACTCATACACTGCAATTGATAGACTGCATTCTAATAATTATTTGCTCAGCCAACAAAATGGTGACCTCCACTGTGAATAAGAATCTGGAATCCCCAAAATATCGTTTTGCTATCCATTCATAAAATAAATTATTTACATACTTGCAAAAAACTTGTGTTAAATTGTGAATGTAGCACACATCAAACTATATTTTAACAGCGTTTCATGTACATATTTTTTTTTTGTGTTGCCACTTTAAACAAATTGTGTCTCTCCAATATCACTGGATATTTTGTATGTTGTTTTGGTTTTTCTTTATTATTTTAAATACCGCTTACTAAAATTCACTCTTTTTCAAGCCAACTATGCTGTTATTTGAATTCGATCATTTTTTAATTTTATTTTATCTATATTTTCTAATCTAGCCCATACCACACTTGGCACTGTTCTATTGCTGGAGCTTTTGTGTTATTATATAGAGCTATGAATTCTTTAGATAAAGCTGTTTCTGTATTGATTTAGAATGGAGAGCCTTTAAGGAGATTTTTTTTCCCCTCTTTCTGTATACTTGCTAAAGGTCCTTAAGTCGCCTTCTAATTATACCAAAAGAGTAAAAGAATGAGTCTTTTGTATATATATATATATATATATATATATATATATATATATATATATATATACATAATAGACACACATTATTTAAATAAAGTTTAAACTACTGCGCGAACCCCTCAGTCACCACTTTATTAAATACAATAGGCAATAAAAAAATATCCCCAATAAGAATTACCTATTGCCACTGACTAATCAAAGCCAGTATTAACCGAAACTCATTCAGAATCAGCCAAATACTAGCGGCCAGCATGAGAAGACTTGTGATGACAGGGAAAGGGTCATATGGAGACATTTGTAGTATGCAGGTGGGTCCATTTTTTAGTGGAGATTTTTCACATCCCCTCATGGATCATGAAAGAAGATGGGATATATAGGATAGAAGAAAAAAAATACTTTAAATGTAATAAATTGAATGAATATGGGTTTTAGTGAGTCATTAATTCAACTAAAGTTTATTTAAAAATGTGTGTTTTGTTTCTTTTTACTCTTGTGGTAAAAACAGCAGGGTTGTAGGAGCATTGTCCATTACACTGAGAATAATGGGGTGACTAAGAATAGATCAAGAAAGAAGAAAAGTAGATTTGACTTTAAATTCAGTAAGACTGCAGAGTTGTTTATTAAATTGAAGTCTATTTGAAATGTGTGTTTATTTTTACTCTTTTGGTATTATTGACCAGCCTTAGGGACATTATACCAAAACAGTAAAATACATTAAACTGTGTATTACTACCTGCTCTAAACTCCTGACCTTGGCTTGCATGACCATTCTTTTGCCTCAACATATTTGCTTGGTTTCTGGGTCTGCCTTTCTTATGTCTAGGAGTGCCATTCCTCTCTGCATGATCTCCCAACTTACCCATCCTGTATATTTCTGTTAGTTCCTGCCCTAGGATTCAAGTTCCCTGCAGATCATCACAACTTTATGGAGTTTAAACAATAATTACTTTACAGCTACTATGTTCAATCATGGCCATCCATAAACAGAGGTCTCATTATTGATGTCTCATATGTAGGCAATGCATGTCAACAGAGGCTCTACACCTTCAGAGAATATCTCACTCACTATTACATTAAATGCCAATGTTGTGGGGCTTTCTGTCTATTAAAGAACATGAAAGAAAAGTGCCACTTATTGGTGTGCAGTCATGTCTGCATTCCCATAAGCTGCAGCGGAGGCTTGGTTAGCCATTAAAAAACAGCAAATTACTTACTTGATATTGAGGGCCTACAACGTGGTGGTTTTGGGGATCAACAATACTCTTTGGCAATGTTTGGGACCAGAGGGGGAAAACTCATGACTACAATGTTGGGGGTGCTAATTAAAGAGTGTTCTCAAAGGTCAATACAACTCTTAAATGCTATATAAGCACATCTGCTTGACTGAAAGAAGATCCTTTACCACGCACATTTAAAAAGACACTTTTGAACTTTCACAGTTAATCAGCCTCATTTAAGCTTGGATTCATGTAGTACATTAGATTTTAGCAAGCAGTTACCATGCATAACTGTTCCAGAACTTACTTCAGTAAGGAAAATAATAAGTGTACATGTTATCATGTGTGGTAGAGCAATTGCAATAATAGATGTTGTTTTATTTAATTAGTCATTTCAAGTCCACTCCCCAACTTTTACATCAGTAAAGAGTTAGCTGGAGAAGGTTTCCCTTATACTAAACATATTTTAAAACCATAGACTTTACAACCCGCCTTTAAACATATGTTTTATTTAGTTGAGGTTCTTCAATTCATAAAAAATATTATAACCCAATTGGTAATCATCATCATCATCATTTATTTATATAGCGCCACTAATTCCGCAGCGCTGTACAGAGAACTCATTCACATCAGTCCCTGCCCCATTGGAGCTTACAGTCTAAATTCCCTACTATAGACACACACTCACACACAGACAGAGAGGGAGAGACTAGGGTCAATTTGATTTCAGCCAATTAACCTACCAGTATGTTTTTGGAGTGTGGGAGGAAACCGGAGCACCCGGAGGAAACCCACGCAAACACAGGGAGAACATACAAACTCCACACAGATAAGGCCATGGTAATTATTTCTGCATAGTTATTATGTTTTGTGCTATCTAAGGACCTTTACCCATTGGTGCTAAAACACTGTCACCGGCTTATTTTTAACTCATGTCCAATACATGCAAACCATGTGAAAATAAAATCCATGGGTCTCTATCTGTTAGGAACTCCTTCAGTCAGCACGACAGAACCCGGAATCTGCTCCGATGTCTGGTGTTCACTGGAGCCCCTAGTGGTGGGGACAGACTTGGCTGCAGACAAACGGAGGGTCGTGTAGTGTGCACTGACTGGGGAGAACCCAGAGGCAGCGTGGTAGAACACAGCGATGTGAGGTCCAGGCAAAAGGTCAAGGGCCGGCAGCAGACAGGGATATCAGAAAACAAGCCGTAGTCAGGGGTCACAGGCAATACAACGAAGTCCAAAAACAAGCCAGGGGTCATACACAGGAAATCCAAAAATAGAGTAAACACAGGAGCAGGGAAACAGGAACAGGAGCCTAGCTAAACAGGAAGCTATAACTGGCAATGAGGCTAAGTCCTCACTGCCTTAAATAGCAAGGAGAACCAATAGGAGTTGTAGTAATACAACCCCACCCACGGCATAATCACTGTACCAAGACAATACTGGCAGAGACAAGACAGCACCAATACTGAATCAAAAAGACTCTCACAGAGTCTGTTCAAAAGTATAAATATCCCTACCTTTCCCTGCAGGAATATGCCCGGGTGTGAGCCCGCTGGCCGGGCGCTGCGGCCTCCGGATTACAGCGTCCCGGTTGTTGCCTAGGCAACCGGGACGTCAGAGGCGGAAGTGAGACCCCGGTCGTCATGGAGACGGCCGGGGCGTCTGAGAGAGCCGGAAGCGAGCCGCGGCGGCCCGTCGGGGAGCCGTGGCTCGTAACAGTACCCCCCCCTTGAGGAGGGGTCAATGCACCCCGACTTCCAGGTTTCCCAGGATACTTTTTAAAAAAGTCTTTAATGAGTTGGTTAGCATGTAGATGCTTCTGCGGTACCCAGGACCGTTCCTCCGGGCCGTAGCCTTTCCAGTGGACCAAAAAGTGGAGTTGACTTTGCACCTTTTTGGAGTCTAGGATCTTTTCAACAATGAACTCTTGGTGTCCTCTGACTGAGACAGGACGAGGTCTGTGCAATTGACGTGGTCTGAATTTATGTGAACATGTAACTGCTTTCAACAAGGAACAATGGAATGTGTTAGGAATCTTGAGTGAAGGAGGAAGTTTCAACTTGAAAGCCACGGGATTAATCTGTTTAATAATGGAGAAGGGTCCAATAAACCTAGGACCTAACTTCCTACAAGGTTGCTTAAGTTTAATGTTGCGGGTAGACAGCCACACCTTGTCCCCGACCTTGAAAGGACACGGTCCACGATGCTGATCAGCATAATATTTAGACTTAAATGAAGCTTGATTGAGGGCAAGGTGAACCTTTCTCCATATCCGGCACAGATAAGAAATCGAAGAACTAGATTTGGCTTGATTCGAGACTTCCAGCGAGTTGGACCGAGGATGGAATCCGAAGTTACAGAAGAATGGCGATACCAGAGTAGATGAATGGCACGAGTTGTTGTAGGCGAACTCTGCCCATGGAAGCAGAGCAGCCCAATCACTATGGCATTTAGTTACATATAAACGGAGAAATTGCTCAAGGGATTGATTAACCCTCTCCGTTTGTCCGTTGGATTGTGGGTGATACCCCGAAGATAGACAGAGTTTAATTCCTAATTGGGCACAGAATGCTCTCCAGAATGTGGCTACAAATTGGGAGCCGCGGTCAGAGACAATATTAACAGGAAGTCCATGGAGCTTGAAAATGTGCTGAATGAATAGGGGTGCCAAGGTTTTAGCACATGGCAATCCTACAAGAGGGATGAAATGTGCCATCTTACTAAATCTGTCTACTATCACCCAGATGGTGTTAAAGCTGGATGAGCGTGGTAATTCTACGATGAAGTCCATCGATATGTGGGTCCAGGGTCTCGTTGGAACGGATAGTGGCATAAGAGGCCCGGCAGGACGTCTGCGAGAAGATTTATTCCTGGCACAGGTTTCACAGGATAACACAAACTCTTTGGTATCGGCTGCCAAGGAAGGCCACCAGACGGAACGAGACAGAAGTTCCAATGTCTTGGATACTCCAGGGTGACCTGAGGTTTTATTATCATGACATTCAGTGAAGACCGTCCTCCTCAGATAAGCTGGTACGAATAATTTACCCCTGGGAGTAGCTGATGGTGCCAACTGTTGGAGACCCCGGAGGGTTGTGCCAAGATCCTGAGTTAGGCCAAGGACTACTTTGGATGCCGGAATAATGAAAGCGGTTTCTGTGAGGGAAGGATGAGAGGCGATGAAACTGCGAGACAAGGCGTCTGCCTTAATGTTCTTGGATCCGGGCCGGAACGTAATTGTAAAGTTGAAACGGGAGAAGAAAAGGACCCACCGGGCTTGCCTGGAGTTCACAATTTTAGCAGATTGAATATACTGTAGATTTTTGTGGTCAGTATATACTGTAACCACATGATTAGCTCCCTCTAGCCAGTGGCGCCACTCTTCAAATGCCCACTTGATAGCTAGCAATTCTCTATTCCCAACGTCATAGTGGGTCTCAGCGGAGGAAAATTTTCTGGAGAAAAAGGCACAGGGATGCAAACAGTGATCAGTGATATCTTTCTGGGAAAGGATCGCACCTGCCCCGACGTCAGAGGCATCCACTTCGAGAACAAACGGTAATTCCGGATTGGGGTGTCGGAGGACAGGTGCAGAGATGAAGGCCTCTTTTAACTTTTGAAAGGACGTCAAGGCCGTAGAGGACCAATTAACGGTATCAGCCCCTTTACGTGTAAGGGCTGTGATCGGAGCCACCAATACAGAGAATGACTGGATGAATCGCCTATAATAATTAGCGAATCCTAAAAACCTCTGAATGGCTTTAAGATTGCTAGGCCGGATCCAATCGAGAACTGCCTGTACTTTACTCGGATCCATGGAGAAGCCACGAGGTGAGATGACGTATCCGAGGAACGTGACCTGAGTGACTTCAAACTCGCATTTCTCGAGTTTAGCGAAGAGGCAGTGCTGGCGGAGTTTCAGAAGTACCTGTTTGACATGAGTACGGTGCTGCTCCAGTGATTGGGAATAAATCAAAATGTCGTCAAGATAAACTACAACGAATCTCCCCAGGAATTCTCGCAGGACATCGTTAATAAAATCTTGGAACACAGCGGGGGCGTTACATAGGCCGAAGGGCATGACCCGATATTCATAATGGCCTGAGTGAGTATTGAAGGCCGTCTTCCACTCGTCGCCCTTTTTTATTCGAACCAGATTATATGCCCCCCGCAGATCGATCTTGGAGAATATCGTGGCTAATTTGAGCTGATCAAAAAGTACGGAGATGAGTGGCAACGGGTAAGTATTCTTCACGGTAATCCCATTTAGACCCCTATAGTCTATGCACGGCCGGAGGCTTCCATCTTTTTTTTTGCCACAAAGAAGAAGCCCGCTCCTACGGGTGATTTGGAGGGTTGAATGAATCCCTTACGTAGGTTTTCCTCCACATAGTCATCCATAGACTTAGTTTCAGGAATAGACAAGGCATATAATCTTCCCTTAGGAAGCTTGGCATCTGGAACCAAATCAATGGAGCAATCGTAGCTACGGTGTGGGGGTAGAGCGTCTGCTTCTTTTTTCGAGAATACGTCGTGGAATTCACGATAAGGCAATGGAAGAGATTCAGGGCTAGGCTGAACAATCCGGAGAGGAAGAGCAAGACAGGTTGAGGAACAAGCCTTACTCCATCGTATGATCTCCCCCGTGCTCCAATCTATGTGAGGGTTGTGAAGTTGAAGCCAGGGATGTCCGAGGATCAATGGTACGGAGGAACAGGGAATTAGAAAGAACGAGAGGACTTCGGAATGGAGAGCTCCCACCGTAAGCTGCAGAGGTGGTGTTTGATATGAGACCCTTCCGTCAGTTAACGGTTTACCGTCCAGACCGCAGACCGTGATTTCTGAGTCTAAGTTTACGGACGGAATACCAAGTCTCTTGGCAAAGTTTATATCCAAAAAATTTCCAGCTGCCCCGCTGTCAAGAAAGGCAGGGATAGAAACGGATCGATTACCATACATGATCCGAGCAGGGATTAAGACCGAATTCTTGGAAGAGACCATCTGGAGACCTAGGCGTACCTCCTCCTTTACTCCTAGGCCTGGTCTTTTCCCGCCTTGTTAGGGCAGCTACGCAGGAGATGGCCTTTATTGCCACAATAGAGACATAGCCCCAGTGACCGGCGCCTGGATTTCTCCTCAGGGGACAGGCGATAAGCCCCTAACTGCATGGGCTCCGGTAAATCCTGAGGAACAGAGTAGACGGCTGGAGAGGGCCAGGATGGTGAGGCGGCCTCCTTTTCGGACCTTCTTTCCTTGATCCTGCGGTCAATTTTAATAACTAGTTGCATTAAGGCCTCCAAGGAAGATGATGAAGGATATTGGACTAAGGAGTCCTTTATCTGCTCCGAGAGCCCAAGCCGGAACTGACTCCGTAGTGCGGGGTCATTCCACTGACTGTCGACCGACCAACGTCGGAACTCGGCACAATATTCTTCCGCTGTCCGCCTCCCCTGTTTCAGCGCTCTTAGGTGGGACTCAGCCGAGGCCACCCTATCTGGGTCATCATATAAGAGACCAAGTGCGTTGAAGAAGGCGTCTACGGACTGTAGGGCTGGATCCACAGGAGTCAGACTGAACGCCCAGGATTGGGGATCGCCTTGGAGTAAGGAGATGACAATGCCGACCCTCTGTTGCTCCGAGCCCGAGGAGCGGGGCCTGAGACGAAAATACAGCTTGCAGCCCTCCTTAAAATTTCGGAATAAGGTTCTATCTCCAGAGAACCGGTCCGGAAGATTTAACTTTGGCTCAGGTGCCGGAGTTGCTTGTGAGGCCTTGGCGGCTTCTTCCTGAGCAGAAAGCCTGAGTGAAAGATCCTGAACCATCTGCGAGACGACTTGGATCTGCCCTGCTAGGACTTGAGCTGGACTGGGTTCCATCAGTGGAGAATAGGATCGTTATTTATTTGGGCCAGTTATAATGTTAGGAACTCCTTCAGTCAGCACGACAGAACCCGGAATCTGCTCCGATGTCTGGTGTTCACTGGAGCCCCTAGTGGTGGGGACAGACTTGGCTGCAGACAAACGGAGGGTCGTGTAGTGTGCACTGACTGGGGAGAACCCAGAGGCAGCGTGGTAGAACACAGCGATGTGAGGTCCAGGCAAAAGGTCAAGGGCCGGCAGCAGACAGGGATATCAGAAAACAAGCCGTAGTCAGGGGTCACAGGCAATACAACGAAGTCCAAAAACAAGCCAGGGGTCATACACAGGAAATCCAAAAATAGAGTAAACACAGGAGCAGGGAAACAGGAACAGGAGCCTAGCTAAACAGGAAGCTATAACTGGCAATGAGGCTAAGTCCTCACTGCCTTAAATAGCAAGGAGAACCAATAGGAGTTGTAGTAATACAACCCCACCCACAGCATAATCACTGTACCAAGACAATACTGGCAGAGACAAGACAGCACCAATACTGAATCAAAAAGACTCTCACAGAGTCTGTTCAAAAGTATAAATATCCCTACCTTTCCCTGCAGGAATATGCCCGGGTGTGAGCCCGCTGGCCGGGCGCTGCGGCCTCCGGATTACAGCGTCCCGGTTGTTGCCTAGGCAACCGGGACGTCAGAGGCGGAAGTGAGACCCCGGTCGTCATGGAGACGGCCGTGGCGTCTGAGAGAGCCGGAAGCGAGCCGCGGCGGCCCGTCGGGGAGCCGCGGCTCGTAACACTATCCATTTACATTTATAATTGTATCTGCCTATTGTTTTGTCGCAACTTGATTTTTGGGCACTGCTTTTTCTACTTAATTGCGCTCCAAGCATGTTACTGTACTTGTAAAAGTCAATTCATCTCTATGAGAGCACATTGTCTCAATGAGAAACTGCAATAATGGACATTACAACTTCTCATTCATCATCTTGCTCACACACCTTTCTGCAGGTATTTTAAAGTGGTTAACAAAAACGTTCACCACTTTAGGTGGTAGAGCAGCTTTAACAGGATTTGCTACTCCATTGTTTTAAATCCATACTCCAAATATATATATATATATATATATATGTGGCAGAGGCCAACAGACTTTTGGGAGATCCGATAGCATATTTGAAACTAGAAAAAGATCCCACCCATGATTATGTTACCTTATTAAGGGAATTATTATCAAAAAATCTTCATGCTAATATTTTGAAAAAGGATGAATTCCAATTTTTGTATACCTCTTGTCCTATTATCCCCACTTTTTATTACCTCCCGAAGGTCCACAAAGATCTGAAAGCACCCCCAGGATGACCGATAATATCGGGTATAGATTCTTTAACGTCCAATTCATCAAAATACATAGATGTTTCTAAAAAAAGTATGTAAGTTCCTTAGCATCTTATTTGAAAGATACTAACAATATTTTACAAATATTAAAAGATTTTGTTTGGGAAAATTCATATTATTGGGTTACGATTGACGTACAATCCCTCTATACGTCTATACAGCATGAGAGGGGAATTGAGTCATGTAAGGAATTTCTAGATAAAGATGAATCACTTACACAAGATCATAAGAATTTTATCTGTGATCTAATGCGTTTTGTTTTGTCCCATAACTATTTTAGTTTTTTGGACACCTTCTACCTCCAGATTTGGGGTACGGCCATGGGAACAACTTTTGCACCCAGTTTTGCGAATTTACATATGGGAAGTTGGGAGGCAAAATACATTTACAAGCCGAACCCATTTACAGATAAGATTAAAATGTATAAACGTTATATTGACGATATTTTGGTAGTGTGGAATGGTTCATGTGAGGATTTTGAGGAATTTTTACAGTATATCAGTGATAATGAATACAATCTTAAGTTTACTGCCAACATTAACAAGACACAGGTTGAATATCTTGATTTAATTTTAACATCAAATGGCACTGAAGGTATCACAAAAAACTTCATAAAACATGTGGATACTAATAGTTATCTGCATTATGGCAGTTGCCATCAAAAGAGATGGAAAGACAACATCCCCTTGTCCCAGTTTAACCGATTAAAAAGAAACTGCAGTTTGAATTCAGACTTTGAGGAACAACTTGATATTTACTTGGGTCGGTTTAAAGAAAGGGAATATCCAAATGAGCTCCTTAGGGAGGCAAAAAATAAAATTAGGAATAAGGATCGAATGGAAGCATTACAATACACAAAAAAGGTTGATAGGAGTGATCTGGTACCTTTTATTACGCAATTTAATAGCTGTGAAAGCTTGATTAAAAAAACATTGATCAAACATTGAAGCATCTTATTAAGAGATCCGGTTTTGTCCAAAATTCTTCCAGACAAACCGTTTGTCATATTCCAAAAAAATCGGAATTTAAAAGACTGTATTGCCCCTAGTTTACTAAGGAAAAATATTCCACCAAAAAAACCTTCATGCTTGTTGTCTAATAATATAGGTTCAGTACAATGTACTCATTGTAATGTATGTAAATACATGAATACGACAAAAACTACTTTTCATAATTTTGATAATAGCAGACAATTTAGTGTGAAACAACGAATGGACTGTTTGACAACTTCGGTTATTTACATGTTGGAGTGTTCGTGTAATTTAAAATATGTGGGGAAAACGAAACGCCCACTGAAATTGCGGATTCAGGAACATGTACGCAATATTAAAAATGGAGTACAGAGTCACTCCGTATCAAGACATTTTTCCCTTAAACATAGTTGTGATCCTAAACATTTTAAATTCATGGCTCTGGAAAAAGTATCACTAAATGTGAGGGGAGGTGATTTACAACAGAAACTTTCCCAAAGGGAAATGTTTTGGATTTTCCAGTTGGGTACTCTAATACCCACTGGTTTAAACGAAATGTATGAGATAGCCCCCTTTTTATAAATACCTTATAATAATTTTTAATAATTTTTAACATTTTATAGAACATATCTATACCTTATTAGGCATATGTTATAATGTATGGCAATAAGTGTGTAAGTTGCTTTTTTAGGTTTTAATGCATTTAGATAGAGGTCTTAGTGTATATCTAGATAACCAGACCACATATAGATTTATTCATATTTTTATCATCTAGACAATACTTGTCTTTGTACATCTATATAATTGAGGATGGCTGTTCCTTTATTTGTATTTTTTTATGTATATTACTGTACCTGTTAATATGCGTGTGTTGTAGTTAATTTGTCTCTAATGGAGGAATTGTCCTCTAATCCTAAGATTGTACATATCGATAAAGTTTCTTTTCACGCATGCGCAGTAGATGGCGGTTCTGCGCATGCGCCAAAATGGTGCGACTGTCCGGTTATAAAGCCGGCGTTTTGAATGTTCAACATGTGTGTTTTTTTGCTCCTGAGGAAGTCCCACTGTGTTGGGACGAAACGCGTTGAGCTGTGGTTGCTATTGGCATCGTTACTACAACTATATGTGAGTTACTACTACTCGTTTTAATAAATTGTCATTTTCATATTTTCACATTGCATCCCTTGTCTATTTTTCATCCATTTCCGCCCTGGATGACCTTTTGACTGAGGGACTGCTATTTCAGAGTTCACTCTGCAGCATCTGGTACGCAGTATAAGCTGTTGGTGTTTTTTGGAGGTGTACTCATAAGATTAACCCATTTGGTGCCGGGCTAACAATTGATCCTGGTGGAGGTTTATCACATGTGGTGATACAGTACATAAACTCTATTACACTATTTGTGTTTTTCTATTTTCTGACCCACATTATCGCTATTACTGGAGAGGGGGAGACATTACCTCAGAAGAGGAACTCCGTTTCCACCATACGATCATTGATTTCATCTATATGGTACGCATTTTATTACATCTTCCCATATTACTATCAATATTACACATTGGAGCGCCATACTTGTTTATCTATCCGCAGTTACCACATCCCTCCGGATTAACCATCTGGACCCAAGTGACTCAAGGCTGCCGCTCTTAAACGAGCTATGTGCTTTTATCGGGACTGATTGTGTATATTTTGGTATATCCATCTACCAGTTATTTATACTGGTTGTTACGTTGAGGTTATTAGCGCTGTTTATATATCTGCTGTGTGTTCAATATATATATATATACATATACATATATATATATATATATATACATATACATATATATATATATATATATAAATATACCACATATTTGCAAATTATTATTAGTTATTTCTTTCTGCCTTACAGTTGTAATTTATCAGTCACACTTAGACAATTTGTGGCATTTCAGGCTATGCTCAAAAATGTAACAGTATTCTGACAGCTGTGAATACAGTCAGTCTGTTTACCAGGATTGGTTGTAAAGTAGGAGTCATGGGAGATCTGCTTAAGCCAACTAGTTAATTTTCAAGTTTGATAAAAGTTGTGTGGATACTCCTGTAGGCAAGCAGAGGAGTTAAAACAGTTTGGAAAATGCTGAATTTCTACCAGAAAGCAGTAGGGAAATGTATAGTTATGATTTGCAGATGATCCTATTAGTAGGAGAATATGAATATTTTTGAAATAGCATTAGATATGCATCCTATAGAAAAAAAGAAAATGTTTATTTTCTTACCAGATGCAACCACAGTGCTCGCCCACAAGGTGTTTTCAATACCAAGGCTTTCATGTATAGATGGATCACTATCTTCCTGTAAAAAAACAAAAAAAACAATTATATAAGTATTGCACATACCTAAACTTATGTATTATATACATAACATAAACAGAAATAGATAATACATCATCCAACATGACAAGGCATGGTAAATATTCATTCAAAATTCAACTGCAATAAATCTAAATTTATACAGAATAGAGAATAAGAAGAACTCAGAATAGAATGGCACTGTGCGGTTTGGTCAGTATTAGTGCAAACCTCCAGTAAACCAGTTCAACAGATCAAGTATTCAATCTGAATAGTCCATAGTTGCACTATGAAAATAATGATATAATTGGTAGTAAACGAAAACAAAAAAGCCCGATGTCATTGGCAAACATCAAAGTACAAATCTTTAAAAACTGCAGCAACTGAAAAAATAAGGAGTAGCTGCTCATGCTGAGAGCAGGTCAGTACAAACGTAAAGTGTATTACATGCAAACATCTATCCAAATATGGAAAATGTTTCATAGATGTGTTTCTTTTTTAGCTGCACTGCACTTTAGTAATAATGTTCCTTTAAATATGAAATAATCTTTCCTTTAACATATTGTTTAAACATTAACATTGATCAAGTGCCAATGTTCACATTGCTGGCCGTGGCTCAATGAAATAAAAAAAAAAACAACTTTGGATACCTCTATAGGATACTTGACATACTACATATACATGCTCAGTTTTATTCTTGGCAGTTTCCAATAAATGGAAGCAACTGACATGTTATCACCAGGAAATTATTATATAATTTGTATGAAATGGTGCAATAGTGGGTGACTTCTTATCAACTGCTGTAATACTTAATTTGGTTACTTTTTATTTCCTCTCTCTTATAATTAAGTAGCTAAAATCTGCAGTGTTGCCTGGTTTAAATCTTCAAGTTATTAAGTTGGATGTAACTGTCAACATTTTAAAATTAACAGCTCTTCCAACATACCCATGAGGTGGCTGCCGAGTGTCGTTTTTGTTTTTATTTTAAATGTTATTCAAACCCATCCAGTGGAAGGCCCAGAACAGGCTCCACAGGTCAAAGTTCTGCCCAGCCGACACCAACCAATGGTCCGATCGGGACCCGAAACCTCCTAAAACCTGGCCAGGATCCAACTGGACCACCTTTCGTTAGTTTCATGCTAATCAGTGTGGGGGTGTCTGTATGTATAACCAGACAAACAAACAAACCCAATCCATCCAGTGGAAGGCCCAGAACAGGCTCCCCGGGTCAAAGTTTCCCTACTACTCCAATGGGATCTCCAACCAAGACTTTAACCCCCTAATATGTCTTCTGGGATCCAATATTGCCAGTCTGTGAAGTTTTTGCCCAAATCAATCCAGTGGAAGGCTCAGAACAGGCTCCCCGGGTCAAAATTCTGCCCAGCGTACACCATCAGGAGGTCCGACCGGGACCCTAACCCCCTTCAAACCTGCCCAGGATCCAACTGAACGACCTCGCATTGGTTTCACCCCTATCAGTTCAGGGGTTTCCGAATGCAAACAAACCAAATACAAACCAAATCCATCCAGTGGAGCGCCCAGAACTGGCTCCCCAGGTCAATGTTCTGGACATCGTCCACCAACGGAAGATCCAACTGACCTATACCCCTTAATCTGGCCGGGAACCATCTGTACCAACTCACATTAGTTTCATCTAAATCGGTGCAGGGGTGTTGAAGATATTCGCTACAAACAAACTTCTTCTTTACATATATATATGACAGACGAAATTATATTGGTTAATACCAATAGGCAATACATATGATTATAGAGAAATATTTATTGCTACTGTGGTAAGTAAATGGCACCTGCCTCAAGTATCTTAATAATCATCATAATTAGTTACTGCTATTTTAGTTAGTTGGGATTAGACAAAGAGCAATTGCTATTAATTTATGTAGAAACCACACCAGTTGCATACTTAAGAATACATTTCTCCATAAATACAGGTGGGATAGAAAACATTTCACCATAAATACAGGTGGGATAGTTACGGTTTCAATCACACAAGACAAGGCACATCAAGGGATGTCAAAAAGTGCCCTTCGCGTATCTATGGACTAGTACATTTCAGAAACCCCATGCAGATTTTCTGATGAGAAAAATTTGGGAATAAAAGCCTACAACCCTCTGAGCCGGCAGAACAAGAGCAATTCTTCCGGCTTCCTGCAATGTTTGCATACTGATATGTAAAGCTTCCAATTCCACTGGAACTGTCATGGTTCTGGATATGACAAAGAAAATCTTCCTAGGAACAGGATAGAATTCCATTTTGTATTCTCTGCTGATAACATCCACAACCCACCGATCCAACATAGAATGCATCTGTATACTATATGACCTTTGATCCTGCCGCCAGGAGCAGATCCAGATATTGTATCAGTGGCTGCCTATGGAACTGCACATTCTGTGCAGCCGCAGGCAGGGCTGCCGAGAGGGTGGGGGAGCAGGCTATTTAAAAAAACAAATAAACAAAAAAAAGAATACTCACATCCCATGAATGCGGCGCCGGTGTCCCTCTTACTTCTTCTCTGCTCCGTTCACACTGAATGACGGGTGTGACGTGATGACGTCACACCTGACTTTCAGTGAGGAGCGGCGCAGAGATGACCAAGACAAGAAGACAAGAAGAGAGAAGAAAGAAGCAGAAGCCGATATAAAGGTAAGTAAAAAACAGAGGCAAAGGGAGTAAAACAGAAAGGGACAGAGTGATGAAAGGATATGGGGGAGGGGAGAAAAAAAAGGCACTGAGTGATGGAAGGTGAGGGGGGAGCAGCATGGCACAGTGATGAAGGAGAGGGAGGGAGCAGCATGGCATAGAGTGATGAAGGGGAGAGGGGGGTGCAGCATGGCACAGTGTGATGAAGGGGAGAGGGGGGCAGCATGGCACAGTGTGATGAAGGGGAGAGGGGGGCAGCACGGAACAAGTGATGAAGGGCGGCCAGGTAAAGGGGGGTAAAGCAGCAGAGAGGGTGCAGTGTGATCATAAGGGGGCACAGCGTGGTTGTGATGAAGGGGCACAGTAATGTGTGTGTGATGGCACTTGGGGCTTGTGGTAGTGTGTGTATGTGATGGCACAGCGGGCCTGTGGTATTGTGTGTGTATGATGGCACAGGGTGCTTGTGGCAGTGTGTGATGGTACAGTGGGTCTGTGGTAGTGTGTGTGTGTATGATGGCACGGGGGGCTTATGGTAGTGTATATGTGTGTGTGTGTGTGTGTGATGGCACAGGGGATTATGGTAGTGTGTGTGTGTATGTGTGTGATGGCACAGGGGACTTCTGCTAGTGTGTGTATGTGTGTGATGGCACAGGGGGCTTGTGGTAGTGTGTGTGTGTGTGTGTGTGTGTGTGATGGCACAGGGGGCTTGTGGTAGTGTGTGTGTGATGGCACAGGGGGTTTGTGGCAATGTAGTGTGTATGAGGTAGATGGTGTCTAATTAATGGGTGCTATTTTGCTTGTGGGGTGATGGTGGGGCAATTTAATAGCGGGAACTATTAATTTAAGATGGCGTGGTTTTGGGGCTATTGAATGTGGGGGTGAGTTTGGGAAGTATGAGGTCTCTTAAAATGTTATTAAATGTGACTATGAATTATTTAATGGGTGTGATGGTTGTGGGAAATAGGTATATTTATGATATGTAAATACTATTAATTTATTGCTGGGGATGTTTGCAGGGAGGGAAATAGGTTTATTTATTAAATAAATAAATATACTATTATTTTAATGTTGGGGCTGGAGGAAGGCCTAATTATTTCTCGTGGATGCTATTGATTTAATGCCGGGGCTGGTTGTAATTTTCTAAATGTACCTATTTTTATTTTCCCAAATAGGGCCCCCAACATTCCAGGATCCAAAGAAGCCAAAAATAAAGAAACCTGCAACCACAGGTGGTGAAAGTGAGA
Organism: Mixophyes fleayi; assembly: GCF_038048845.1. Classification (NCBI taxonomy): domain Eukaryota; kingdom Metazoa; phylum Chordata; class Amphibia; order Anura; family Limnodynastidae; genus Mixophyes; species Mixophyes fleayi. The sequence continues at coordinate 189,917,286 of NC_134406.1, forward strand.
AGAACAGGTAGGAGATTCTTGTGGGACAATCCCAATTTTTGGTGAGTGTTCTGCCCAATGTAAGGTGCAGGCCAAGACTGTGAACTGTTTCTGTACACGCTGCATTATTTCTATACTACACTATGGTGCTAGATGCCCTGAAAGTCAGGAGTGCTGGGACATATGTCACGCTCCGGCGAGCGGTCAGTGCACCCTTGTGGCAATGGTATACACAACAAAGCAGGTTTTTTTTCTGTAGAAGGGTGGCCTAGCGATTTTCACCTATTAGCCACGCCCCAACATTGCATAGCCACGGCCACAATCGTAAGAACACTTTTGCTCATTTTGTTGACATTCTGAACTATGACGGGGGGCCCCATGAAGTTGTTGTACCGGGGCCCTGAATTGCTCTTGGCAGCCCTCACCGCAGGCAGCACGCCCCTTCAGACATCTCTAGACATCAAAGGACTCCAAACAGCGACTCCATGGCTACAAACTGATTCTGCTCTGCATAGCACCAATATAAACATAGTGCTCAAAAATGATTCAATGAAAAATGGAGCTCATTGTTGTGAGGCACAATGGGAAAATCATTCAGCAGCTGAGCATGGTAGGCCTGCATGTTTGGTTATTTGCTGACTGCAGTGACAGGTCTCTGTGGGATCCAGCTGTTTGTCCTGAACATTCACATGAAATGTGTCCTGTTTCTAAGAGATTAGGCTGAGTGACAAGACTGGCTAATTTGAGAATATCATTCAAATATATGAAAATGATAACAACTTAACTTATATTGATTCATATGAAAGATACTCTGCAGAAGAGCAGTTGCCAGTCAATGAATTGATATACAAACATTCATATGGGTTATTCCATGTCAGTTCAACCAGGGGTGCCCAACACCCAACTCAGATTTGTTCGAAAATTTAGCAGAGTACCCTGCTGATTTTTTTTTGTGGTAGTAATTTATACCTTTTTAACCCACCCCCCCCAAAAAAAAAAAAAAAAAAAAAAAAAATCCCTAATGTTGATTGAACCTAGCGTTTTCAATTCTATTCGAAAAACGTGTGTGTTTGCCATAGCACAAAACATGAAGCAGATAAAGTAATTTGGTTTGGATTTTTGGGTTCGGGAGGAGGAGTTACCTTAGGGGTCCAAATTTTGTGGTGATTCCTTAACAAACACCTGTGATACTTCACAAAACTGGATAAAGAAGCTGCAACTAGTACATTATTTAATAAATTGAAAAATCAATATTTAATCAACCAATTGTCAGACAGTTGAGATATTTGGCAGAAATTGTTGTTTTGACATCCTCTCTTAACTAAAAAAAATTTCAAACATATCTGAGATGGGTGGGGGACATTTCATTTTTTTGGGGTGATCTGTTATGGAATGACTCATATAAAAATAGCAATGAGCAGAAAGCAATTTTTCAGTCCTTTACAGATTAAATAGCAATAATACCGAGGAAGATAAAACCAGCACAATCTCGTCTACCGTATTACAATTTTATTTTTTTTTGTTTAGTGTAACTTCAACAGCTGACAGTCCAGGAAATCTGTTTTGTGCGACACCCTCTAAGCAAAACACATTAATTTCAAGACAACAGCATATCTACAGATAAAATGCGCCAAAACAAAAAAAAAATGATTAGACAAAGCACCCTTGCGGCACTACCCTAGCACAGGAAAATCTGGGTATATCTAAAGCAACAGTGGCAGGACCATATTTTTTAAAAAAATTACTAGTATAGCAACTGAATCTAGCAACAACAAACAAAAATCAAGATACAAATTCTGAGTATGACATATCTAAAGATAACCATTGACCTGATTATCCTAGGACAATCTGTATTTTTCTGACTGTACATCTGTAACCTGACATTCTTATATTTTGACATTAAGATACCTATATTGACAGAACTACAGTAGTGACAAAACAGTCACAGAGATATAATAAGCAGCCTTAAAGGACCATGACATATTTTTTTTTATTATCATAAGATGGACTTGCCCCTGTTCAGCAGTCTTAGAGGGACTTGTTTCTGGGGAACCCTTCAGCAAATGCTTTTCCTAGTTTAAGCAGTGTTATGATGTAGCAGGGGTGGACCTAACATGCTACGGCCTACTCTGGAGATTGGGCCTTCCTTGGAGAGGGCTGATTGCATCAGAGCTACAGTATCACAGTACAGAGGAAGAGGGTCCCAAGTGCAAGATCTCCACAAAATGGATACTAAAAATGGAAAATGGACAAAAAGATTTTGAAAACCAGTTGGTTGTCCCTGCAATCAGCTTCAAAATTTGAGAGCTTTAAAAACATAGTTGACTTGTGATGTTCCATTGAAATAGTATATTCTTGCAAAAGCCAAATAATGTTCATATAAAAACAAAATACGCACATTATATATTTATATACATGTCTTCTGCATGCAATAGTTTTTTCTTTGTTTTCAGGAACTTTGTACATAATACAAAAAGTCAATTCAGCCTAATTTAAAACCTGAAACGCATGATAAAATTACTAGATGCTATATGGCGCTGCTGCTCACTTTATAGTAATGTCAATATTGTATATGTAAATTGGATTGTAAAGTTAACCCTGCATGCCACAGACTATTAAAACTCTGGTTGGTTTGTTTAAAGAGTGGATTCCACCAAGACACACTTGTTAACTTGGCAATGATATTCTTTGTTAAAAACAAAAATATTTGCATGAATTATAATGCTACACTATGTCCATGTAAAAATAAATATTGCAAATATGCACTTCATAGTACATGAAAATAAGAAATCTACTTATAGCATTTGGCACATAGGAGGAGGAGAATAGCCACCACCTGGCCCTTAACGCGATCCATTTTAAGAGAAAATTCTGAGTTTCTGTTCAATTTGCAGGAATATCCAGTAACATGAGGAAGAGGAAAGAGTGCTCTTTTAGCAAATTCTAAGATTATCTTTCAGAGATAAGTGGATTGTTCAAACATCAATATATGATACCATTTTACTTGTGTCAAATCCCATTTGACCACAGATCAATTTAATTTTCTGGGTTTCATCTTTAAAATGTAACCATGCAAGTTTAACTCCTTCGTATCATCCATTTTCTAAAAGAAGTGAAAACATTGAAATACTTAGTTTTAACAGGAACACTGCAATATGAAGAAAAGCAGACAAAGTAGCCAAGTGTACCAGGCAATAATATACCCAATAGTTTCACAGGGAAGTAATATTGTATATTTAAGCATCATATATATATATATATATATATATATATATATATATATATATATATATATATATATATATATATATATGAAAACAGGGATACTCTGCACTCTCCAAACACATAATTAATGCTGTACCAAGTACTGTTCTATATTAAAAACAGGGAATGTTAGTTCAACATATTGCAATATATGTTAAGCTGACCAACTCACGCCAAAGTCTTCCCATTCTGGTCAGTCCTAACATGATCAAATGCTATGCTTTTTTATCTGGGCTTAAGGCTTACCTGCACACAGCTTTTAAAGGCAAGTCTTTCCCAAGCACTAGCAGCCATGGGAGACCTGGGACTCAACTGACACAAGTTGGAATTAATTAATGTAAAGAATGGGGTGCAAGAGTCATGGGACTTACATTGTATAAACAAAAACAGACATAGATCCTCTGCACTCACCATGTACAGACTGGGGTGCAAGAGGGGGTTGCCCACATTGTATAGACAAGAAAATAGGGAGTGGCGTGGGTTGGTCAGCTTAACATATATTGCAATATGTGGAACTAACATTCCCTGTTTTTAATATAGAACAGTACTTGGTACAGCATTAATTATGTGTTTGGAGAGTGCAGAGTATCCCTGTTTTCTTGTCTATACAATGTGGGCAACCCCCACTTGCACCCCAGTCTGTACATGGTGAGTGCAGAGGATCTATGTCTGTTTTTGTTTATATATATATATATATATATATATATATATATATATATATATATATATATATATGTATGTCCGTGATTGGTGCAAAATATCATGAGCCATTTACGGGACTCATTTTATGAGAAACCAAATTATTAACATATTTGGTCATTTAAATGTCTCTCTCACAGTGACACAAAAGTACAATAAATTATTAAAAACACTAAACTCTGCATTCCTCATCACCCTTACAATATTTTTAAAATTCTGACCTTCATTGCTGGTTCTAAAAGCCTGGAGTTATGCAGTCACTAAATAAGTCCGTTAATGATCAATAATGAATATATTGACGTATAAATATATTAATGGTAGATGGTTTATTTGCACATAATTTAAGGAATAATAATGGAAGAACTTTTAATAACCTCTTGTATTAAAATTAGTAAACTTCAATTTAATTACATTTGTAATGTGCATTAAAGAAGGTGGGAGAAAAAAAAATAACTTATTAAATGGGATCCAGCTTCTGGATTGAAGTGTCAGGGCTGTAGCTCGTGAAAGAAACAATGCAAGGTTAGTTCATAGCTGTTATTGTAACAGCTTTCTTGGGAGAGGAGGAAGCAAATTACAAAAAATAAATGCATTCATTGGCAGATACATAGGGCTTGATGGTTGATGTAGTTTGCGTAGCACAAATTAAGCAAATGCGCACTGTGTGCCCACAAAAAGAATGCAAGCATATTGCATGCAGACTTTCGTGTATCTTACGACTAAATAAATGGAATGGGTGAGGAAATTGGTGGTCTAATGTAAGCTGAGTATAGTCTGGGCATTTTCATGCAAATGTGATTGATGAAGACCTGCAGTGACATACAGATACGCCTGTCAGTAGGCGTATCTTTTACGGGGGCCTGAGGACCGGTGAAAAGATCTGTGTTCTTGATAATGATCCCCAAAACAAGTGATCCAAACACCAGTGCTTATAGCTTAAGCTGGTAGTGGCAATATCGGGAAGGCAAACAGCATTGACCCACCCACCCCTCGCAAAAGCCACTACCAGCACTAGACAATCATAAGCTGGGTTGGTGACACTTTAACAGGGAAACCTGCAGCATGGGTTCTCCCCTGTGATAATGTGAACAGCCCATGCTGTTCAGCACAAGGCGGGGATGACCAGTCAAGATGTCGACTGGTCTGATGTAACAACAGCGTAATTATATGGTTAATAGCATAAAATCACTACTTTACACGTATACAACTATATAGGCTGTTTGTAATGCCACACAAAAGGATAGTGGAGGACCTCATGGCTTTAAGAGAAAATTATTACTAACATTTTCTGGAACACAATCTTCCATTTTCCCCAATAAACATTTTAGGGAAATTTGGCAAAGTGCTATAGATGATGATACAGGCATAATTCATATAGTCTGTGCCTCAAATATGTTGTAATGTATTAAAATGCTGTAGAGTGAAGAGATTATGTGGCAGTAACATAGTCTGCAGAGCTATACTACTACATATCAGCTTTTCCTTAAGTGTAGGTCTTGTCAAATGGAATCTACGGTAGCAAGGTCAAAATTAAGTGGGCAGGATGCAGGCAGTTGGCATGTGCTTCAAGGAGTTTGGAGGTCTCCCAGACATTCCAGGAGAATAGGTAAGTATGGAGAAAATTGATTTTGCATTTTGGATAGGTCATGCATTACCTTTATATTTTGAGGCCTAAGGGTTAAGTGAAGATAAACTATTTTCCAAAGTTTGGCAAATGTAGAGCAAACATTAGTCATTGTTTCTCATTTTGACAGAATATTCTAAGGTTTGTATTCTAAGCTTGTGGAATGATATCACTGCCTTTATTGTCATTGTTATGAAAGTAAGCATGGCAAAAGTTTAATACTATCTTGTGCTTGCTGAAATGGACATATTGGTAATAAACTTACAAGGAAATCTTTCCCCTTCTAGTGGAACAAATTCTTCTGGTAGTCAGTCTATATTATACACAATGAACTCTATTGATATCGACTAGAAACCAAACTTTACCATCAAGCACTTTCATTCACAAAGTTGTCTTTGATTAGTAAACAAATATTCATGTACGAGCACATCTGTCAATATCATGGTTTGATTAAAGCTGTGTAGAAGTCATACTGCAGCATATTTGCTAAAAATATATATGCTTGAAACTTGCAATATGATGTTAGGATAACTAGGTGTTTGTTTTTGTGGGGCTCTGGTTTGGGAGTCTGACTCTGCATTTAATACATAAGCAATATAAGGAAATAAGCTGGCTGCTATGCTAAATTCTTGTTTGTGCTTGTAAATCACCTTATAGAGCAGAGACTGAAATTATGAGAACCACTTAAGTTTAGAAGGGACTTTATCAATACAATTGAAGATTTCTTGATTACACAGATCAATTCTGATAACCAATAAAGCCCCAAACTATACTTACTAATGTGCAATACAACAGTATATTCCTTTTTCTTTTTGGCGCGTGAGCTTTTCAATCTTCTTGCCTCTGCCAATTTAAAAAATCAAGCAAACAAAAAAAAAACACAATATAAAAACATCCTCATTGATCATTTGTATAATGATCAATGATTGATAAGAGCTGAACCCCTCAAACAGGACAACATAGGAATAACATGGATGTCTCATAACTCACAGGAATAGAATTGAGTAGTCAATAGACATACTGGTAGGTTAGAACTGGCATGTGACTAAAATTAGCCTTTAATGTATGTTGTGTCTCTGCAGCAGGAAAATTAGGATGTAAGCTCCACTGGCACAGGGACTGATAAGCCTGCCAATAGTATGGCACTACATAATATGTTTCGATGTAAATAAAGGATAATAATAGTAACAATGATAATAGGAACAAACAGTAAAAGGGACTTGCTGCAAGCACAGATGAAATCAGCAGATTAACTAAAAATCAGAAACAGAGAGGGGGCAGAAGATAGACTAACTGTATGCAGGAACAGTACAGCACCAGGGAATAGATGGGCGGACAACAAGAATCATGAAGAAAAAACATTCCGGAAGGGAACAGACACACATATTATAACCATAGAGGCCCATTCTCCCAGAATGATCGGGTAGGTCACCCAGAGACCTAGGAGAGGAGCTAATTCTTCCGCATCCTGCCTACTTCATAGTGGGTACGATTGGGGCCTACGTATTTAACACTCTATTGATGTGTTTTTTTGATACATTAGGATTTTCTTTCCTTTAATTCTGTTTTATCGGTATATCCTCTGTCAGTATATTGGTTAGTTACATGTCAGATCAATATTAATATCAATTATATATAATGTTATTATGAACATTTTTGCAGAGATAAAAAGTTTTATTATTTAAACTTTCCATAAGTAGAAACCAGTGTGTGGTACACAACTGATTCCAAATAACACAAGCTTTCAGCACCACATCCACAAACAACAAAACCTGTTTCCATTAAACTACAGGTGTGAACTAATGAAGATTCCAACTTGATTGGAGATTTTGGTCTTAAGTAACCAACTGTGTGTTAGTTGGAAAATCCCTTTTGATGAAACCGTTAGAATAGATGGAGAAATGCCCTAAGGATACAAATGATTGTTTTTAAATCAACTAAAGACCTGCTTTATTTCTCTGATACACTTTGAAAATTATAATATATTGTTATACACTGGTTCTGCTTAAATTTAACATATTTTTGTTATATCCAAAATACAACTAGCATGGCCATCCCCTTACTTTGGTATAAAAAAAAGAAGGCAACACCTTGGAATGGACTAGGGACAAGTACCAGTAAACCAAGAGGGGGCTGTAAAATAATGTTGAGTTTATTTAGAGCGGCATTTCCTTGGAATGTTTACTAGCATTGGAGACCTGCTGCAACCATCATGAATACGTATGGAAAGCTATGAACCAGAAAACCCCAGAAGGTCATGACTCCTCTTTTCTTCAAATGAGTATCAGTGAGCAATTTCCACTTTTTTCTATTATGGAATCAACCAATATGGCAAGTAAGTGCGAAGTAAATAAAAACTAAAGTTGAAATAAAGAAAAAATAAATGTGCGTGTCTGCGTATATAAACAAAGCACACACAAATAGAAGCATGGTCATTCTATGGTCGCACATTAGCTTGCACTCCACAGCATATCACAGGCTATATTCATTGTTCTTATAGAAAAGGTGTGACACTGATCTATCCGATTAGTGACAAATGCTACAACAAAGCCTGCTGCATAAGTAAATACATATGAATATAAAAATGTGAAGTAGATAAAAACTGCACTACCATGTAATCAGGTAAATCTAACCAAGCTTCTCCTTAGTCTAGTTGGAGCCCTGAAGGCTGTGCTCATTACAGCAGTTTTTCCTGGGGCACCTCTATTTTTTTCCCAATATCATGCTGAGAGCAGAACAGTCACAATCGCAGTAAAGACGCTGTCGCTTGTGATTGGCCCACCTGTTCACAAAACCACTATGTTGCCATTTTAAAGCGGAAAGCAGAATGAACGTGCTGGTTCTGGTGGAGCCCTATAGAAAACAACTGCCTGGAGCAAACCCCTGACTGCGTAACACATTATGCACAGTGGATATCTTCTATAAAACATTACTGATTTCATTGTATGCACAACAGAAAACATTACATGCATTGACAAGTAACACATGTGTAAAACATATTGCTGTAAAACATCTAGTTCACTGGTGAACTAGATGTGATGCTTCCTGTATAGTTGTCTCCATAGGCCTTTCCCCTAGGCCTAAAACACACTAGCTTTAAATTATATGCATTTACTATCGCTATTAACAATAGTACAATACATGTAAACAGGACTGACAATGGAACCCATTATATCCAATGTCAACACACCCACTGGCGTTTTTACTTGCTCTTCAGTGTGTTGCATTTGTGTTGTGATGTTTAGAACTCTTCCTGTTCCATTAAATGCACTTAAGCAATGGAAGGACCTCCGATGTTGTTCTTAACAAACGCATGTCAAAAGCATTTGGCCTCTGGTGTCCATTTAAGCATATTTTACTCCTTGTGCCATGCTTGACTTTCTCCTGTAACTATGTTTAGTATCAGTTTATACAACATCATTTACATTCTTTAACGTATTTGATTCTGCAGTGAATGTCAATTTCTAAAAGCTGCAGTTTCAAACATCAATTGATTTATTACACATGTAGCAACATTAACGCCTAACTTCACGGCCCAATTGACATTGTTTGAAACTGTAAGTTTCATTATAATTAATCATTGTGCACAATAAGACAATAAATAATAAATACTACAATTGTAAGTATGAGTGCTGGGATTCGCTGAACTGTTACTGGTGTACTTGATGCTTAATAAATTCAACAATACGAAACCAAGTCTACATATTCTTCTGTTGTACTACAGTCTTTGCATGGATCAGTCTCTGGAAGTCTTATGTGGTAGCCAATAATTTGCTGTAATGTAAAAGCTGACAAGGAATGGTTTCCAAAACTATCCAAAGTAATAATGCGACTGTACTAGAGCTATGGGCTAACCACCCCGCGTATATAATTATTACAGGTGATCCTATTACATCAGGTAACAGGCAAACAATTTGTGACAGACATAATGACAAAATATGTATTAGTTTCCAAGGTGCTGGATCAAACGCAGGTGCAGCACATATTGCTTTGAGATGCCCACCCCTCCCTTGCTTAGCAGTCAATGCAATATTGTCTCAAGGGCATATTGTGTGGATATGAAAAATTAGAGAAAGCATTTACTTACCCGTGTAAAGTTACCTTCAAAACTGTGAATATCCAGTTGTGGCTTCTGAGCATAAACATAAGCATTGATTGAAAAGAGATCCTGCAATAGAGAATAGCTGCAATTAATAAACAATGCAGCTTGATCACTAAATAAGGGTATGTCATAGAAGGCATGACCAAAACAGCTTGTTCATTTCTAAATATGACACTATTGATTTTCTTTCTTTGTTCACGAAACAAAATCTTCATATTTTTTTTCCCGGCACAAAATAACACAGACAGAGCAAGGGTATTACCAAACACCATGTTATGGATAACTTTATATTTGATACTGGAAAACAGATTTATTCCTAAGGGAAACTTTAGAAAACCTGAGTAATATGAATGTCATGGCTTGTTAAAAACAAAAAGAAATTTACTTGGAAAAGGTCATGATCTCTTGGTGAAATATTGATTGCCAGCTCACCAATGATAAGTAACACTTAAGAGGAAATTTATTTTAATATAAAATACTCAATGTTGGACAGGGTCATGAAAGTGTTAATTACTAACATCAATACATAAATATAAATTTAGTTCTCTGTTAGTTCTTGATCATATAACCCTCAACAGAGGTTTAAAGAATGATGTTTTTCATGGGTACAGCACGCCTGAATATAGAAAACTCACTGAACCTTAGCTGTGGATGATGTGAGTGTGATCATGTGATCAAGCAGTAACTTCAAAATATGAGGTCATACTAGAAACACAATATTAGAAATGTGGACATGACAATCATCAGCATCATTTATATAGCGTCAACATCATACTTGCCTACATTTGGCAAATCGTATCCGGGAGAGGGGTTTGTCTAGAGGGTGGGAGGGGGCGGCCAATTTCGGCATTTTGGCCCCACCCCTTGCGACAAATATGCCGTTTTGCAGCGGGGCGGGGCCAAAATGACCCAATTTCGGCAATTGCGGGATGCAAGAGATTTGCCAGCTCTACCGGGAGTCCGTGAAACCGACCCGGACATTCCGGGAGAGTTGGCAAATATGGTCAACATATTCCGTAGCGCTTTACAATTGGGGACCAACACAGTAAACTAATAAACAAACTGGGTAAAACAGACAGAGAGGTGAGAAGGCCCTGCTCGCAAGCTTACAATCTATGGACAATGAATACTACTGTATTTATTAAGATGTGATTGTGGGCAGACACCACCGTTAAAAATCAAGGACATATTATGTAAAAACGTCTAAAAACAAAAAGGTGACTTCTCAGCATTCAAACTAGAGACAACTAGCGACCTAACCTCTCGTAACAGTAACAACTGTGTAAACTAGTTTACATGTAGGTAATCCTGCATCATACTTCTCCCTAACTATTTGAACTCAGGTTTTCCTCCTATGGAACGCCACCATTTAAAATTACTCATCTTAATGTCTTCATGATGGCACCACTTGCACAGAATTTTTAACCTAATATTGAAGAATGTTGTTAAGGAAAGCTGATAGTAAAAACTGTGCTCTTGTCCAAGCAATTATTTTTTTGACAACCTGTCTCAATCTCAGCAATGTTTAAAATTGCAAAAATGGGCCGCATCAATGTGATGAACCTCTCATGGGTGTAAACCCAATAATTCTACTAGTTAATGGAGGGGGAAGTTAACCTGGTATTCTCGTTAAAACCATTAATAAATTAATACAAATAATTTAATAAACTGGTGCTAAGTCACTTATATCACAAAATTGTACTAACCCATGGTCATTCACTTTAAACAGTCTAATGTAAGTTAGGTTAACATGTCCAATGGCTAAATAGGAATTTGTTAAAGGCCTCAATTAGGTAATTTATATAACTTCTGGCAGGTTATTTATGTCCATATACTGGATATTTGTGAGATCTATATAAAATCATATGTGTACTTTAAAGGACCTCTTGGCTTTCACCAATTCCAGCAACATTGCATTTAATTTACAGTGTGGTTTTAACAGGCGTAAGTAGTAGACCAACTTTGTGAATAGTAGTTGGCTGTGGCTCACCTGGGGGTATGGAGTCTAATGAGTGTCTGGTCTTCCCGATTCCTACAATGAGGCAACGGGCTTTTCTGCAAAATATTCAAAGGATGTGGCCACAAGGCTTGCCCAACCTGGCAACAGCCGACAAGGGACACACTTGAGACAACAGCAATAAGTCAAGATTTGAGCCAAAACAGTGAGGAAACAAGCTTGGTAATTAATGGGAGGTCAAGACAGCATCCAGGCAGCAGCACAAAGTAGAACAATAATAGAGGACTGCTCATAGTAATTACACTAAATTGTCTTATGAATGCAGCGACTGCTATCACCACCAACCTGTGATGGGAGCAGGCAGCTTAAGAAAAATTGGTCCAACGACGATGTTATAGGCAGGTTGCAGGAAATAAACCTCTCTTCACACCTGGCAATGCCAGTATGTGATACAAAGAACACAGGGAATGGAATACTGAGCTGTGGAGGATAGTGATGTGGTCAGATGGAATATATTTCAACATGTTCTCAACAAACTGAGCACCTGTGTTGCCAAGTACACTACAGCCCTTAGTGCTTATTTCAAGCAGTGGAGTGGGCCAACATCCTATTAAGTCATTATGATAGCATTTAAATTTTCTGTCCACTATCTGCATACTCTTTAAAATAAAAATGGGTAGGTAGTAAAGAAACTTCTCCTCTAGCCCTATGCAGGATTAAAATGACACTGAACACTAGTTTTTTTAAATTACAATTTCACAATAAACTTTTCATGATTAAATCTGCAGCATTGTGCCTTTTTGATGACAGGAAGGTATCCCACTCTTGTGAAGGGCACAACATCCATATTAAAGGAGAGGAACCCTCGTGCTGCATTAGAATCAGGTTAATTAACAGCATCAACTGCATAGATGACAAATCTACACATCTCTAAATTATAAATGACACATTATTTAGTATGGTATAGGGCACGATAGGCCTTTTTCTGTATCTGTTCACATCTTAAACTGTTTGCCATTTGTTGTAATCTTTCACACGCTGGCCATTCATCACATTCTTGTCCTTCCTATTTAGTTTTCATCAAGACCATGAGAAATAATTCATATGAAACTAATACACATGTGGGTGTCCTATATCTTCATCATTCACTTCTTCCCCATCTGTTATCACCTACAATTTAGATAATCCAGCCTATTATGTGCTTTATTGTGAACAGAAAAATAAAGAGTCTCTCGGAATAGGGGGTAGAACAGAATCCAATACCACACACATGCAATAAAAACAGTTGTCCGGACTCCAGCCTATTTTTTATAAAGCATTTTACCTAAACAGTTCACACAAAAATTAAACATCAACTTAACACACTAAAACCGCTGATTGCAATTTAAGGGAGGAAACAATCGGACATCATTTTCACCTGCTGATGTAACACTATTAATTTAATTTATTTGGTTACAGTAAATTCTAGTATTTCAACATACATGCTGATAACATTTTATTCAGTTTGTAACATGTTAAAAAATAAAGGTTTTAAGGAAGAGAACACAACTATAGTACAAATAGTATGTAAGTTGCTAAAACAAAAACAAAAAAGATCACACAAAAGTATGGGGACATTGCATTTCTGAGGCTACTATGCAAGACCTACTGTCAGCAACTAGAGAAACATTTAGTACCAATGGAGCCCAAAGTGGAAAGAACTCAATAGCTAACAGTTTGGTACAATAGACATTTGTATAGCAAAATAAAGCTGGTGCCAAAATTGCCTGTAGTTAGGCTTTTTCATTTCAGGCTTTCTTTAGCAGAATCCCATTTTTGTTTCTAAATAATTATCATTCCTACAATTGCAGCTTGGGCATGTAAAATGTTAGTAGACACATGTATTAAATAATATAAATAATTGGACAAGCACTACAAATAAGTGTACCTAAATCCAAGGCTCATGGCTGCTAATTTTTCCATCAAAAAGGATATTTGTAAGATTAGTCTCCTGACATTCCAGAGACACTCAGCAGAGCATTGAGAAAGGTACAGAATTACAGGTAGGTTTCTGTCAGGAAATTACTTTCTGACTTAGTCAAGTTGTCTTGGAACAATTTTATCTTTTTCACAGTTGTCAGGTTTATTGATCGATCACGTACAAATCTCCAGGTTTGTTGCCTATTTTAACTACAAAAGTGTAACTGCAAGTTGCCCTTTTCTTTTCAATTCTTGTGTGAGCAAGATGCATTAACAATATTAAAATACTTGACATCAAACAAGGACAACTCTTAATAGATTTTTCCAGGCCTACATTTTTATTTTATTACTTGAAAGGAAAATATAGCTTATAGCTCTACTGAAAAAAATACATATCAAAGATTCCAGATATTAACAGATCTCAAGATATTTTAATCAGCATTTGAGGATGAGGAAATAAAAATCTTATGCCTTTCTGAACAAGTTCTCCTTCTTCAATTTAAAAATGTTATGGACACAAAGCTGAGTAACTTGAGCTATGTTTGCAGTACAAAAAAGTTACCAGGACACTTTCATTTAACAAAAGCACCTACTAATTCAAATATTAAACCTAAAATATAAGTTGAAAAGAATTATGTAGTATTCACAAACAATAAGCAAAAGTCCTTGCATTATGACATAATTTAAACTAAAAAAAAGCTTTGTAACAGGACATTATTTTATTTACTATTAGGCATGTATATTTCAAAGCACTTTACAGAAAATATTTAATCAATCACATCAGTCCTTGCACAGTGGAGCTTAGAATCTGTGGCACTATTTGAAAATTGCTGTCCACAAGCGTCATCCAAACAACCTGAAGCAATCAGGAAGAAAGAATGGGCAAATATCACTTCCAAACCATGTGCAAACCTGATAGCAACTTACCCCCATTCAATTAGCTGCGAGGTTCCGTAGTAGTCTAGCGCATTATCTTTACATGCATAAAAACCTCAATTACGGGAATGATAACATCGCTCATTTTTGCTTGCACCCTTATCAGGTCCAAGCAAAAAAATCAATGAATATCAACCCCAGAATAGGATCTAATATTGAAAACTGCATCCAGCATTCACAACAAGGAATGTGCTACTGTGCAATTGGTAAATAAAAAAGGATGAAGGGGTGAGATGCAGAGGAAGAGTTATTTGTAAGGGAAATACAAATTACAGGGACTCATCATAAAAATTAAAATAGGAAAAACTGGTAAATATGTATACTTCATACACATTTCTTTACGTTCATAGAGTAACTTGCTGTTTAACACTCACTATTAAAATTCATGTTTCAGATCAAAGAAGTTCTCCAATATTGCAGTATAAAGATAAACTGACATGGCAGCTTAGTTTTGTAATATTAGTATGGTCTGCATAGTCCTGACTCTCAGCTATAGTGGCTTTCAGAGTGACATATGCAAAACTGGTCTCAGGGAGATGGATTTTATTCATCTGCATTAGTCACAAAATGACTAGGAGACGACATGATAATGGGTATGTTTTTCTTTAGACGTCAGTATAATAATACAGAAATGACTGGGAGGTTATCAATAAGACAGGGAAACCTCCTCCATTAGGTCAAGGGCAACATTTGTTCACCCAACTTAAAGATCATTAAAATACATCCTTAATCATAACATGTGGTTCATTACAGATAAAATGGCTTCTGGTTCAATAAAACTAATTAAATGTAAATGGTATTGTTTACTGCTGTATGGATCTTTAGATATAAATCAGCGAGTCACCATTTATTGAAAATTACACTGATCTCACTGCTGCTAATAAATTTACTTGATCACATAAGATGGAAATTAATGTTTCACAACATGAAGGCTGACAGAGGGGAAAAAAACTGAACCACTTATGAGTATGAAACTGCAGGAAACCTAACCTGCAGGTTACAGGTATTGCAATACAGCTATGATTAAAAGATGTGTTGAAAATTTAATTGTCTGATCATTCTAAGTGGTTTGGGAAGACAACAAAATCTGCACTGATCATCTTTGATGGTGTCATCTGTTCTTTACGAAAAGCTCAGAAGCAGGTTTATTTGTTCTGGGTGTCACCGAGGATAAAGTTACAGAGCTGTACCGGTGACGCGACCAACAGTTTATGACAATACAAAATGCTCACAATCTATTATATTAGGTAGACAATGAAATCAAAATGACTGACAATTACGGGCAGCAAGTGATGGACGCTGTAGCTCTACTTAATCAGACACCGCTTTTAATGTTCAAATTCCAGACTTGCTGGCCTTACATACCTATATATCCATACATGCCAAATTAGAAAATATAGCTTTAAAATATTTATATTATTACTGTGATTCGCAACTTCTGTTTGTATCTATATGTACTGCCCTTTTCCCCTCCCTTATTACCCTCTCCTTCCCACCCATTCCCCTACACTTTACTGTTTATTTTCTGCACCCTGTAATTAAAAACTTTAATAAAAACTATTCTTGAAAAAAATACACAAAAAAATATATATTATCTCCATTTTATTTGTTTAAAGTTTAGCACTTATTCATACATATAAACAAAATAAATACATACGGCTGAGTTACAAAATGAGACTCTAATTATACCATTATAACTTTTATTTTCAAGAGTTTATATATAATGTAAATAAATATATTTTCAAATCCTCTTCTCTTCTTTTTCCAAAACTGTAAAGTGGAAAAAAAAAACAAAAAAAAAACTCTGTACTTATGAACATATACTAGCAAAACAATGTACTTTTATTTTCATATTTTATTTTTAACTTTTATGTGCAAACTAAGACATATAGAACTGAATGCCCCAAAAATATTTAGAAACAGCAAACCATTCAGTTCATACATGGTTATAGTGAACATAGGCCAGCAGGTGGCATTCAAGAATTATAAGAAGACAAAATTCCTTTGCTTTGCTTGAACGTTCTTGTGTCATCCTTTTAACCCAGCATGTACCTAAAGTGTATAATAAAAAATACTTAATATTTTCATTGTTAATGAAAATATATAAAAAAAAACTTTATTTTAATCAAATTTACAAGTAAAGAACATTAAATGTGTTTTCATTTTTAATAACAAAATATATAATGTAATTAATACTATGCACAGAAAAAAATTATACTTTTTTTCAGACTGGTAAAATATTGCCAATTAATTTATGAACTGAAGATAATAAAACTTGAAAGTAGAGCGGAGTGCTATCAATGTCCTGTCAAAGTCATACAAAGCAAAAAAGCAGATGGTGAACGACACAGCAAGGTGTCTGACCAATTCAGGGGATAAAGGACAATTAAACTATATATGCAATTAGATACAAGTGTTTAGGTAGTTAAAAAATACAAGTAGTCTATGTCATTTCCACAGCAGGTGTTATGAAGGAAGGAAACACCTTTGTGCTAAAGAATTTCAGCAAAATAGCTGCTTTAGAAGCTCTTAGAAAAACATGTAATTGACTGCATCAAGAAACAGAAATTCTTTCAATGCACAGGAGTTAGGTCAAGGAGACTCCCTACAGCTCCTGAATTGTGTATCAATGCCACCTTCCCAATGGATCACATTTCTCTAATAGCAAAGAATTGGGAAAACTGTGAAACAAAGTATTGACAGGAAAGCATGGATAATCATGATTTCCCTTAGTCTGGATAAAGATGATGAGGGGGAGTAACAAGTCTCTCCTTTTGTACTTTTATTTTTATTAATACAAACAATTTGAAGTGGCATACTCCCAAAACCAAATATCATGAACCTTCACAATACTATAAAATGAACGGCTCATATTTCCATTTCCCTAGTCTATCTAAAAATCTAACTATAAAAAAAAAAAAAATGCACAGAAACACATAAAATACCTCTATTGCACTCTAATAACGAATCGGTGGCAAAGGATCATGTTTATTATATTTGTACGACTAATGTATCACTTGTTACAAATGATGCACATCAACAAAGATGTCCACCTCCAAATACAAATTGTGCATTATTTTTAACACAAGATTCATGGAGAAACTTAGCCTAAAATAAGTACAATAAAATGTCTGCCCCCCCAAGACCTTAGCTATAGCCTAATTATATTGTGGCATGGTTTAAGCAGTTAAGGTTTGGCAAGAGTAATTGGTTAGTAGGAAAGAATAACACATAAACAATATAGGAAAGTAATGAACACTTCTAGCTCTTTCACTCCCAGATACACTATATGGACAAAAGTATTTGGACGCTTGATCATTACACCAACAGGGACTGTAATGACATAGTATTCAAATACATATACTTTAATATAGAGTTGGTCCTACTTTTGCAGCAATAACAGCTTCCATTCTTCTTGGAAGGCTTTCCATAAGATGTTGGAGCTTTTCTGTAGGAATTTGTGCCCATTCACTCTGTAGAGCATTTATGAGGTCAGGCACTGATGCTGGATGAGAAGGCCTAGCTCGCAATCTCCATTCCAATTCATCCAAAAGGTGTTCAATGGGGTTGAGGTCAGGGCCCTGTACGGGTCAGTCAAGTTCTTTCACACCAAATTCATTGAACCATGTCTTTGTAGTCCTTGCTTTGTGCATTGGGGTACAGTCATGTTGGAATAGAAAAGGGCCTTCCCCAAACTGTTGCCACAAAGTTGGAAGCATAGCATTGTCCTAAATGAGTTGATATGCTAAAGCATTGAGATTGCCCTTCACTGGAAATAAAGGGCCTAGCCCAAACCCTGAAAAACAGCCCCATACCATTATCCCTCCTCCGCCAAACTTCACAGTTGGCATAATACAGTCAGGCAGGTAACGTTCTCCAGGCAACTGCTCGGCCTTGGAAGCCCATTCCATTAAGTTCCCGCCACACAGTTTTAATATTTACATTAATGCCAGTAGAAGTTTGGAACGCTTCAGCTATGGAATCAGCAGAGCGTTGGCGACCTTTACGCACCACGGGCCTTAGCAGTTATTGACCCCGCTCTGTGATTTTACGAGACCTTCCGCTTTGTGGCTGAATTGCTGTTGTTCCTAAATGCTTTCACTTTCTAATAATATCACTTACAGCTGACCATGGAATATCCAGCAGGGTTGAAATTTCACAAACTGTCTTATTGCAAAGGTGGCATCCTATCACAGTACTGCGCTTGAAGTCACTGTGCTCTTCAGAACAACCCATTTTGTATCACAAATGTTTGAATGCTTATTTTTCACATCAGGTCACAACACAATTTATAACATTGTTGTGCTCCATTGGTTTACACAAGAATAGATTTTTCCCATGTTTTCCAAATGAATTTTTTATTTTTTTTATTTAGACAGCTAGAGACTTTTTTTTTTATAGTATCATAGCTGAGTAAATATCTATTTACTATATTTTCATTTACAAGAAAAATCAGGCACCAGGAGAGAGTGTTCTCACAGATCTCATTTATGTACGGACAGTGATCAGGAATCTGCAATATCACCAAAATGCTTTAAGTATGTGAGTTGGGGTTCTCCCGATACACTGACACTCCCAATCATGGTTGCAGGCTGAGTAAAAAGGAGGGTGGAGTAAACTGCAGGGAGGTAAAATCTACCACTTTTGTCCTCTGTAAAACAGAGCAGAGAATGCTAAAAAGTAATAAATATAAATGTAATAAATAATTTTAAGTGGAAACCCCTTTTGAAGACATGTATATTGTGCAAAGGGAAAAGACATTCATACAACATCAGCATTAAATAATATATGTGTCTTTATGCTAATTAATAATATAAAACCTTACTTGTGAATGTCATTTTAAATGTATTGCTCTCTCTCATAATAAATATATATTTATTGTGGAAAAGGTATGCACAATAGGCCCTATCCAGCAGGGAAAGGCACAGCGAGGGTTAATGATGCTGCTGGTACCTGGAGAAGAGAGCAGACATACAGGTGCATGACATGGGTGTGACTGCTATGTGAGTACAAAAGGATTGTGGGAACTGGTGGGCGGGGCTTCCGATGCCGACAAGCAGCCGGATAATAGTCAGGGACTGTGGGCTGAGAAAAAAATTATGTATATATATATATATATATATATATATATATATATATATATATATACATATATATATACACATATACATACATACATATATATATATATATACATACACACACATACACGCATGTATATATATGTGTGTGTATACACATATATATATATATACACACACATATATATACATATAGACACATACCTAAATATATACACACACACACATATCTATATATATATACATACACACACATCATTATACATTGACCAAACACAACAGTAAAACCACTAACAAATTAAGTTATCTCATTACAATGGCACCTGTCAAGGGGTGGGATATATTGGGCAGCAAGTGAACAGTGAGTTATTGAAGTTGATGTGTTGTAAGTAGGAAAAATTGGCAAGTGTAAAGATCATCTTAGCAATTTTGACAATGGAGAAATTGGCTTGAAGCAGTAAACTACTTGGTGCAGTTATAGCAAAGTTGTCAAGATCTTCTTGGGTAACCACAAAATAGGCCATTATGAAGAGGTGGTGCAAAACATGCTCACAAACTTTACAAATGTGGGTACTAATGTGAGCATACAGTTACACTTTTTCCATAGCCACTTGTACAGATTTTAATGTACTTTTCGTGATTTTAGTGAGGAACAAGTGAGAGATTTCATCAAGATATAAAAGTGATGGAGGAAAAGTATCAAGGCAGATGGAACAGACAAATGATGGCTGACTATTGCTGGAGCCTCCGTGATTGTTCTGATAACCTACATAAAAGAAAAGGGTGCGAACAGCATTTTACTATGCATTAATTGCAATTAACCAAAGCTTCCTATGTTTATCTGTTATTATACCAAAAAAGAATGCCATAATGTATTGTGTGTTTACTTTTGCATGACTTGAGACAATTTCAATGTAAGTTGTAATAGGCTCTGCCTGACCATTACATTTTTTTGCACTATCATGTTTTTCAATGGGTTACCAATTATCTAAAAACAAATAGAGCCAATCTAGCTAAACTGATCAGCACCACAAAGTTACTCTAAAATCACATTATTATGATTGGCAATAAAATGTGTACTGCAATGGAAATTGAATGCATAAGTTGTCCTAAATTTAATGGCTGGTTGATGACTTCACACATTTGCCAAATGGGTTATTCAGGGACATGATTTTACATCCTGCGGAACAAAATTTAAACCAACCTAGTTACTGATTGTCTAAGATGTGTCTGCACAATGTACTATGTCTGTTCAATTTGGCCTGTATTATTACTATACCACCCTCTCCATCACTAAGCAAACTTCATATCCATCAATCGACTATCCCCCCATTGCTTCTTCGTCACTGGAAACTAAAGGTCTAGATGGTGGAGTAATAAGGGAATTCAAGGTCAACTGAGGATGACTAAGTCCGCTATTGATATGGAGAGGATCTGTGAGAAAGCCAACAGCTTGTTAGTCCGGATGCTGTCGGAGAGCAAGTAGGGTGAGAGCAATACTGTATGGTGAAGAATCAGAGGGGCTCCTTTTCGAGGCTTAGATCACAGTTGTCCCAAGAAGGCAGTGGTTCCCAGAGGAGTGGGCTACCAGAGGTACCAGAGACACAGGGGAAACAGGTGAGACAATGAACTGGAAGTGAGCAGACTCGAGTAGGAGGCTATCGCTAGAGAGGCAAGTCTGAAAAAGCAGAGCCACAGGGTCTCGTGAGTCCCTGAAAATTGGGCTGGTGCAGAACCAGGAGAGGTGAAGCCTGAGCGGAGACAGCAGCAAAGATGATCATAAGACTGCCATATGAACCAGTGGAGGAGGAGCATTGCTGGGGCTGCACTAGTCTCAGGTAGGCCAGGCAGGAGATGCGGCCCAACAATCATCAGCCACAGCGACGGTCATCTGCAGCACCCAATGGACAGGAGCATGCTGGGCAACAACGTGATGGTTGACCTCTACATGACAGGAGCTAGCAAGCCAATTAGGGCAGCATTAAGTGCTGAGCTGGAAGTAGGCTTCTGCATTGCCAGAGTTGGAGGGTTGGTGTGGTGATCATCTCACTAATGCAAAATGTATTCACCAGCAGAACTGTTCCTTGGGCACATCCAAATTGGATTACATTTAACTGAATTTTCTAGGGCTAATCTCAGAATATAGAGGTATGATTTTAAATCATATTAATATTTACACAATTGATCAAAATCATGTTAACAATATTAATCAATGAATCAATGTATCATGTAAATTAAGATAGAAAATCGCCAAATGCTTAAGACATGCACAGGTGAAATTAGATTGGTATGGCAATACAAGCAAGGATAAAAATATTAATAAGTTGCATTAATGTTCCGAATCAATATTCACACAAAATCAATTTCTTGCCAAAACCACATATTCGTTAAATCAATATAGGATTTAAAAATTTCAACCCGGGAGGCTAAGACTTGTCTAATAACTGGTTTGAATACCATTGTCTGATATTCCATAACAGAATTCATCCAATTAATTCTCTGAATTTTGATCACAATTTTAATACATTTAGAAGTCATTGGACACAAAATTCCATCAAAGCAACCCCATTTATTGATTTTGGGATCTCAATAACATGAATAGAGTTATCAGATCAATTAATGTTTTCATCAAGTTTTCAGTCAAAGTCTTGAAATACAAATACAATATATCTAAGCACAAATGGCCTTATTTGTGCAAAACAGCAGAGTGCATCAAGATTTGCAGAGGAGTGCAAAAGTGAGACTGTTGTATAGCAAAATAACTGAAATTAAATCAAGTGGTAGATAGGATACGTTGGGGTTCCTGGCTACATGGGAGGATACACATCCATTTCCACTCTGCAAAATGACATGACTTTTGAACAAGCACTTACATGGCATAGAACGTAAATACTAATATTTAACAAGAAGCATTTTGCATCTTCCAGTTGCCCTTCTGCGCAGAAGTATATTTGTAGGCACACAACTGCAAAAAGAGCTTTAAACACACAAAAGTACTACATAATAAAGGCAGTCTTGAAGTCCCATCATTAATTTAAGCGAAGTATGAGGCAAAATGAAAAATAACTGCATTGAGCAATCTATTTATTTATTTATTATTGTTAATTTATATAATACCACCATATTAGGCAGCACTGTATAAAGAATAAACACTAACATCAGCCCCCGCCCCACTGGATTTACAGTCTAAAATTGCTTACTATGCAAGCAAGCAAACACACACAAACACGCCCCCCAATTTTGCCAGAAGGCAATTAATCTGTATGTTTTTGTAGTATGGAAGGAAACCATAGCACCTGGAGGTAACCAACGCAAACATGGAAAGAACATACATATAGGGCCCGGTCTGAGTTTTGTTTTTTTGTTTTGTTTTTTTACTTCTCAGTTTGGTAGAGACATAGGATTCCCATGGTTCTGCCATTTGGGAAGTTAATCTTAAAAAGAAAAAAAAAAAAGAAAAAATGTCATTTAGCAAAGATGCAATTTTCTGGCTGTTTTTTCAATCCTCTATCTTTCCTAGCTTTACATAATTTCAATGATCAAAATGTACTGTCTAGTTATTTTGCCAATGTGCACAAAACAAGATGATTTAAAAAATAATAATTCATCATTATACTTATTACTTAAAGAGAATACACTTGACTGCCTTGTGAAAATACACATATGATGTGATGCTGCAGTTGGGCTTAAGCACCCAGGGGCTACTAATCACATTTACATCAGTAAGAAATGAGATGGGCATTGTCGTCTACCAGTCCAGGAAGAGAAACTGCATCTTTCAAAAGACAACTATGAAAAGGGGGTGGAGCGTAACAGGTCTGTGTGTTTGGAGACTGGGAAACCCCAGAGCAGAGGGTGCGAGAGATGGAAGAGCATCCTGAGAGAGACTGAGCTGTGTGACAAGTCCAGAGAAGGAGACCCTAAGCAGAAGGGCACTGGATCGGTGGTCTGAGTAGAGAGAACTGACAGTCTTGCGGAATATCAAAGCAGAGGGGAGTGGTGAAAAGAACCTGCTGGGAAGTCACAGCTTAAAGCGGAAGGAAAAGGTTTGCCTCTGAGGAAGGATATTTTGCAATTCAACCATTTTGAAGGGAGTCAAGTCCAGATCCTGGGACCCACACATGTGCAGATAAGCAACTGTGGTTAATTTACCTATGTGGGCTATTCAAGTGGGGTTTGTACTAAATCTGGTGACAAGGGCTGAAGAGTCAGGGATAGATGGGTGAGCAGGTAAATGGGCACCAAATGTTTGCTTAATCAGCATTTGAGCTTATACCACACGGTGATCCCTTTGGTGTTAATATAAAGGTGTGGAACTACAAGTCCCAGGATACAATTTGGCAGGGTTACAAGATGAGGATTTTATAGTTGTTACTAAAGGAAGGTTGGCATACTGTGACTGTTGTACCTTACTGCATGTGATTGAAAGACCCATAAAAGCTGCAAACTGGAAATATGGTTCTTCTATGTAATGCTGGCATCCATACAGAAGGGCCCAGCATGCAGTGCACTGCTCCATCTGTGTGGTGAGTTTCAGTGCTGCCGGGTGTGTGTTTGGAAGTATATAATAGAGATATAACTAATTATATATACATACACCCCTTGAGATAATTCCCGGTATCTGGAGACAGTAAGGTTAGCATCTAATATATTTATCAAGTGTATAAGGTTGTGACAATTAATATTTATGTCTTATGTTGTTGATATTATTGATTTATTGAGAGTTATTGTGTTAACCTGTTGTTCAAACAATGAGCTAGGAGCTGGTGTTCTACTTTCATCCACGCAGCCTTGTTATTGTATTATTCACTAATATTTCAAACTATGCCAAAGTATATTTTTCTACAAAATCACAAAAACTGCATTTAGTGGTTCCAGTTCCATAAATGTGCATGCTTGGCTTCCATAGCACACAGTGTGTTACAGTGTGTTAGTATTGAGCAAGGGATTTCTTGGATCTCTACTGGAGTATTGCAAAAACACTCCCCAGAAGAGAAAATCACGATTCGGGTGGAAGCATTGAAAACCAAGTACATAGGTGAGAAGTACCTACATCATTCTATAATTATATATATATATATATATATATATATATATATATATATATATATATATATATATATATATATATATAAAATATAAAAGCCTAGTGGCGTGTGCTAGTCTGTCTGTGTGTGTGGGTAAAAAAAAAACAAGCTGCAGCGCCACCTGCTGGGCGGAGTTATACACTGACCTACTAAATTCTTAGTGTGTGTGTGTGGAAAAAAAACTCAGAAAGGGCTGAAATTTGGTATACTAAGATGTTTTTAATTTGTTAATTTAATTTGTTAATTGTTAAAAGTGTTTATAAAGATTTTAAAAATATATATATATATTTATATATATATTTCTTGAAGGAGAAGTGACAGTTGGGAGTGGTTGGTGGTTGCCGGGGGTGACAGTTGGGAGTGGTTGGTGGTTGCCGGGGGTGACAGAGCGAGAGGAGTGTGATACTCAGGACCGTTGAGAGAGATCCCTGTGTCTGGATAGACATCTGGATAGATGTGGCGATAAAGATGAAGGATGAGGTGATGGAGAAAAATGATGAGGTGGTGACATGTGGACAAAACCATGTTAAAAAAGGGCGCTTGCGTCGGGAAGTAACGCTCTTCCCCTGAGGAGGCCTGGGCTATGGCCCAAATGCATGACAAGAACCTTTTTAACACCTTAAGTAGCTTGATTTGACTAGAATGCATGAGTATCATGCACGGGTTAACTTGTATGTATGTATATATATATATATATATATATATATATATATATATATATATACACACATACATACATACATACATACACACACACACACCATCACAACTCATACTACATATAAATAGGCCTAATTTGTTTCGATCCAATCTCAACAGCATCTACGCTAAGGGAGTCTTTATTGCCTCTGAGAAAAAGGGTTAAGTCATAAAAAAAACAAACTGAACATTAATTTTACATTAGAGATATATCCCTATATATAATGCATAAAATTACAATAACAAAAAAGACAAGGATTTAGCTATATACTGTACATAACAATGCATGGGCATCCTGTGAAACCTGTAAAGTATAGGCAAAAGTAAATAAAATTTGGTTTAGCTGATTTCATGAGGGGGAATGTAATAGAATGAATGAGGAACAAACTAAAGTCAATGAACGCAGTGGTGCATAGTTAAGCAATCCAAAGCACACATATAACCAAAACAAGACGAGTTAGTCAGATAAAACTGCAGCACAGAATCCAGGGTTTGAGGTCACACCACAGTCGGGCCCTCTAACCAACAACATGGCTGCACATTACATTAAATCTCATTAAGAAGTTAAAATAAAACATTATACAAATCAGCAGGCATTTTAAACAAGTGTTACAAGCTATAACAAAGCAATTTCACACTATAGCTAGCAGGAAGGAGCTGGGGGCCACAGGTGAAATCTTAAGACTGCTGCCGATCAGGGCTCCATCAGGTTCCTGACATTATTTCCCCTTCCCGAGGGACATTCACCAAGCACACTTTTTTCTTTTTCTTTTTCATTTTTTGCAATAAATTTTAATTGAAAATAGATATTTAAAATATACAAATTTGTAAATAAAGGGCAATCAAACAAATTGTCATACAATATGGACGTTAAGTAGAAATAATTCTCACACAATCCGGCGAAGAACAAGCTGCGGAATCAGTGGCGCTATATAAATAAATGGTGATGATGATGATGAAGTTCTAAATTCCAACCTTAAATCAGCCGATTTTACAAAGTGTAACATACATGAGATTAAATGCCCTCGTTAGCTAACCATGGAAAATTTAAAAAGAATAAACCAAACAAAATTAAACATATGAAGGAAGTTTACAAAAGACTGGGAAAAATATATGGGTAACTTGGTTCAAGGGAAACACTGGAACAATATCTTTCAGATTACCCAAGCTAGCTCATTTAGCATTTTGGTGTTTGAGACACAGTATAAGGTCCTCTCCAGATGGTATCGTTGTTCTAATGTGCTCGCTAAAATGTACCATGGGACCTCTAACACTTGTTGCAGATGTAATCTGGCTATTGGGACACCATTACACATTTGGTTGGAATGTGCATCTTTAAGGCTATTTTGGGATGGAGTCTTTGCTACTTCAAAAGAAATTCTGAAATCTGAAGTACTAGAAGACCCAGGTTTTTGGTCATTGAATCAGACAAAGCTTCCAATTTCTTTGTATAAAAAATCCCTATTAAAACATCAAGTGTCGCAAAGGCAGTGATTCTTGTACATTGGAGACCCTCCTCTCCTCAAACTCTAAAAGAATGGCTCACCCGCAGTGAGTTTTATAGGTATATGGACAATCTGATTCTCTGCTCTTTTGATTGGTTTAGTGACTATTGTGACACATGGTTCTACTGGCTGAAATTCCAGGACGGCAAAAAATATTCAGCATACTTTTTTCATGGTTTGATAGGGAAACAATGATGGAAATTCCTGAAACACCCTTTGTACCAGATACTGTGGGGGGCTATTCAATTAGGTTTCTGGTCCGCGGTAACACATCGGAACGGGCCGCAAAGGCAATCCACGGTACAGCAATAACGTGGATTTTCATGCACACCCCATAGGGTTACAAAGGAAAATCTGCGTTATTGCGGTACCGTATTACCATCAATACTGTGCAATTTTCATGGTAATGCGCGTTACCGTGGACCAGAAACCTAATTGAATACCACCTGTATGTTTTCCATCAACACTTACTAAAACAAGTGAGCAGACAAAAGGGCTTCAATACAGTAGAGTGAAAAAAAGGTGCATTTTTATTAATCTCATAATACTGAGGACCTTAACTTCCAGATAATTTAATCAGAGAAATTTTTATGGTGCGTATCAGCCGTCTTTATCAAAGGAACCCAAGCCTCTTGGAGTGTTAAATAAATCAGCTCTTGGTTCCTTAAGTTAAGCTGTTGTTCAATGACAGCTAGAATAGACATGGCAATTGGGAGCCCAGGAACAAAAGCTGGATGATATACATCATTTTTGAAAAATGGGCTTTGGTAGAAGCATTATTATAAGCAAAATCTCCTGTAGATAACTAATAATGCATAAAAGCTTGTTTGTGCATGAACACAAGTTTAAGTTTATTTTCACTGTTGAGCATAAGGAACTGTGAGGTAAATTGAACTCCTTGATCAGAAACCATTTAACCTACTATGCCATGGTGACATAACATTTCTTGGATCACAAAATCAGCTGTTTATTCAGCAGTGGTAAGACCACTTGTGGGAGTGAAATTAGCCATTTTAGAAACATTATCTACAACCACTAAAATAATACTTTTTCCTCTGGTATTGGGAAATTCAAAATTAAAATCCCTGGAAAAGAGACCCTCAAAGGTCCTGAAGGTCCAGGGAAGAGATTAAGCAGACCCATCAGAGAAGTAAGTACAGACTTGTTCATTGCACAAGCGTCATAGAGATTTCCAAAGTTGAGGAGATACTGATGGTAGTTCGCCACCAAGAAGAATAGGACAGTAGTTCCTGAGTTTTAAGGACCCCAGGGTGGCTTGCAGGCAAAGAATCATGAAGTACAGTGCCTCCACTCTTACCAATTCTGGAATTAAATGTCGATAAGTGTAGGTTCAATAACCATTATGCATGGTTAGGTGGATGTTTTTATTAGGAAGACTTAAGAAATCAGGCTAATTCACTCCTAAAATGTTGTTTCCTGAAAGAATGGTAGCAACAGGCTCAATATCTCAAGAAGGGTCAAAAGATCTATGCGACAGAATGTCTACTTTTCCATTCCTGGAACCTGGTTCATAAGAAATTAGAATATTAAGGGTCTCATTCATTAAGGCATGCGAAACTAAAGTATTGTGTGTTTTTTTTTATAAAAACACACGTAAAATCGGGCATACACACGTCCATATTCAAACAGGAGCGCATGTAAAGATAAGTCTCCTGATGAATATGTGTCTAGGTGCGCTCTGCTGTAACAGACAATACACTACAGGATACGTTCCATACAAATGTGGTATATAAAGTCCCAAAAGAATGCACAGGAAAAATAAAAGACTATTAATGTATCTGTTAATAATAGTCATTAATGAAAAAGCATTAAAAAAAGGTTTCAGTTGTCGTTGCAAGCACACAAAATACATTCATTAGAGTGTCTACAGTACATAAAATGCATTTTTACAGTTGCTCCTGACTGCAAAAACATGTTACAGCATGCATACGCAACCGTCATCGCTAATAATCATCACTTACATCTAATCTGTAGCTGGGGCAAGTGATACGACAGAAAATCATGTACCTTTGGGATCCCCAAACTTGAATCGGACGCTGTTGCCTGTGGTCAATCTTGGCATGCCTTTACCGTACACTGACTGTGTGCATACGCTCAATCCCTTCCCTGTTCAGCCCCTGAAATCACAGGCTGCAACATAGGTCCTTTGCGCTCAAAGATTAATTAGATGTTGGTGCGTTCACTGGCATTTGGTCCGGTTCTTGCCATGCTCGGAGCAGTTTTAATCAGGCCCTAAATAGTGTAAAAAAATTAGTCCATCTTGCTTGTCTAGCTGACAATCTCTTGGCTGATCTAATGATCGCCAAGTTTCACTATATGCAAGAACTGGTTCTGAATGAAGCACTCCTTCAAGAAGAATGGGACCGCCAAATACTTAAGCACGTAAAAATAGTCTGTTCTCCCTTGCAATACTAACTACCGAGTTCAAAACTGCATCTGGAAGCAACGTGAGCATAAGAACAATTAGTCAGTAGCTTCAAGGATTGGATTTCCACTGCCGAGCAGCACACACAAGTCTCAGAGCACCATGAGCAATGGCAAAAATCATCTGGAGACGTATAAAGCACACCACTTTTTTGACTCTGAAGAAGCAGAAAGTATTTTCTGGAGTGACGAATTACACTTCACTATCTGGCAGTCTGATGGACGAATCTGGGTTTGGCAGATGCAAGGGGCCATTCCCTTCCCGAATGCATACTGCCAACTGTGAAGTTTGGTGGATGGAGGAATAAGGGTCTGGGACTGTTCTTCGTGGTTTGGCCTTAAACCCCTTTATTCCATTGTAGAGAAATCTTAATGCTACAGCATACAATGACAACCTAGAGAATTGTGTGCTTCCAACAGTTTGGGGAAGTTTCCACATCACAAAATGAGGTCCATCGAAAATGGTTTCCTCATTTTAGTGTGGAAGAACTTGACTGACCTGCACAGAACTCTGATCCCAACCCCTTCCAACACCTCTGGGATTAATTGAAACATTGACTGCAAGCCAGGCCTGATCACCCAACCTCACAAATCCCCATAGCCATGTTGCAAAATCTAATGAAAAGCCTTTCAGAAGCATGGAGGCTGTTATAGCTACAAAGGGGGGACCAACTCCATAGTAATGACAATGGATTTGGAATGAGATGTTCCACAAGCACAGAATATCAATTTTCACAACATTTTTTTCAAACCACCACTTCCACTTTAACCACTGTGTGTGTATATATTATATATTTTGCATTACAGTAGTGTCTATTCAAATAAAAAGTTCTTCATCAGAGCGGAGAGGTCGAATTGAGATTTTGAGATAAGATGTATGTTGGTGCAGTTTTACATTTGCAATTATTCTAATTTTAATTATTAATTTCTAAAAGAAAAAGTCCATAAAAGGTTGATTTAATATTGAATTTTTTTAGATAATATATCCTATACTTGTATATCACAGCATTAACAGTATAGACACATCAATAAACTAACATATAATAATGTAATGCAATAATAAACAGACCTGGAAGTTTGATAACTATATACACATAAACTTTAATTTATTAAAATGACTAAACATTATTAGGACTAATTGTAGAAAAAGGAAACACAAGTTTCACAACCAGCAAAGGAAGGGGTTCTTTACAGTAAGGGCACTCAAGATATGGAATTCACTGCCAGGGAAGGTTGTGATGGCAGATTCAATTGATATGTTTAAGAAAGGGTTAGACAAATTTTTAGCAGAAAAGTGTATCCACGGTTATGATCGTTAAATAAAATGAAGGATAGTAGTGGATCCAGTGGAAAAATATGACTGCAATATTGGGTCAGGAGAGATTTTACCAGATTGAAACAGACTGGCGGTTGCTTCATCTGGATTAATTTCTAAAATAAGAGAGGGATCACAGGAGATCCAAAATAGATCTTGATAGACAGGTAACTTTATTCAACCTCATCAACTATGTTACTATGTTACAATAACAGAACACACACTCACAGACAATCTTACTACCCAAATATCCTGAGAAAACACTGAGGAGGAGAAAGGGCTGTAGAGCGTTGGCCATTTTTCTACAAGAAAATGGCCAATGCTCTGCAGCACATGGATGTAATTGTCAGATAACTATCAGTGTGCTGGAGAGGATGCGGACATATTTTGGTATCACACATTTTAGCAGTTCGGAGATTCAAGAGGTTAGTCAACTACAGCTTAACATAGCTTTGTAGAATGAGTAGATCTATGAATGAGAATGATTTTAAAGAATGCCTGATTAAAACACAATGTAAAGATCTGGTTACTTTTTAAATTTGAGCATCCTTTATACACAAAACAACATTGTAGCTGTTCGGTAGAATTCATTAGTTTGTTGCAGTTTTATAGTTTGAATCTCAGGCACCACCAAATACAAAATCAGCTAAGAAACAGATATTAATATTGAAATCCAACATTTTATCAATCACTCACCTAGAACAAATTAACTTCAATGTCTAACTGCACTACAAGAACATGTTTCTATATAAGAAGCATTGAATGTCTAGAAATGGACATGTGAAATACAGCCAATGCTTACTCCTAAAGCTGGTAATCTTTGAGTACAGCTCACACCAATTTTCAACTTCCAGTCTGTTTCACCATCTAGCTGATCAGTCCGAATGAAGCATGAGCCTAAAAAAGAAAAATATATTGTAAATGTGAATACACAAAAAATAGTGCAAATAGGCATTCAAAAACATATGAATACCTCCGGAATACAAGACATTATTACCATGGAGGTGTTATCCATTGCAACGAGATTCACTCATTTGTTTAGTGCAATTAAGAACACAAATGCAATTGTCTAAATGGTTGCTATGGGCTACAGCAACTCTTTATCCAGTTACCTGCACAACATTTATTTTAAATTAAATTTTCACCATTTTGTTTTTTGCTGTGTTGCTATGCTTCTCTGCTTTCAGATGTTATTATTGCAATTCATGACGAGGTTTAGATAATGACTAAAAGCTCTCCATACACACCAACTTAGTAAAGAAGTTTTTTAAAAGAAGCATAAAAATAATACATTATATATATTGAAAATTGTACATTTTTCATATTAACTGGCAAAGGCCAATCATATTTAATTTAACACAATATATTGAAAAAGTCCCATTTAAGTTTCTAATATATCAAATCCTTTAACAGCAAAATTTACATTTTCATTCATGACTGTAATTTAGAAGATTACACTTAATCACCATATACAATATTACTGACCGTAAAACACAAAAAAACAAAGAACACGACTATAGACATTGAATGTCTCTTGATATCTTCTGTAAACAAGATCTGTCATTTCATCCCTTATATCAGTGAACTAGGTTGGCATATTACATTCACCTCATTAAGGTGGTGATGCGTCCTACTGAAAGGATGATTAAGAGTTTCCATTCACTGGTTGTAGTCGTTTTCTTTAATATTTCAACGACATTACTTGTAAAATCTACAATCTTTTCACGTTTTTCATGATTAGAACTATAATCACACTTATGCAGAACTTCAACTATACACGAGTAATGTTTTCTTGCGCAGTTTACCCAAATTAATTTTATATTTGATCTCCAGCCAAGTAGTAATTTCTTTTGGTCTATTTTAATTTTATTTATATTATGTAGGGAAAAATTAGACACAATAGTAAATAATGGTAATTTAACATGGGGTCCCCTCTATGCTATTTTCATGTTGGTAATGATATCACAAAAAAGGATACCCTAAATCTGTGTACTTTATTTGGGTATAGTGTGAGTATGCCTGTGTTATCTAATGTAATAAATATGCATATACAAGGATCCACAAGGATAGTCGTGCGCTCCAGATTCTAATGAGACCCAGATACGAAAACTCCAGATAAGTAGCAAATAATTATAAAAAAAGACAAATTCTCTAGCGTTAAAGTCTCAATTTTGAAAGATTTATGCACTAATGATCCACAGTCAGCCCTTCCAAGTGCCTATATTTCATAAGTTAAAGAAATGCAGGTGATGTGAAGAACACTGTAAAATACATATATACTGTAAAACAAATATCAGAGCGGAAGCAGAAATCAACAGATCACTATGAGAAACACACTGTCAAAATAGATGCCAAGTCTTGGTTTTTAAAGTAATTAATTTAAAACAAAACACCAAATGCTGACCATCAGATCTGCTTAGGTATTTAGTTCTGCCTTTAAAGTTCCTCTTCTAACTGCCTCCACGTATTGAGCAGCTTCTTCATCATCATCAACATTTATTTATATAGCGCCAGCAAATTCCGTAGCGCTTTACAATTGGGAACAAACATTAATAAAACAATACTGGGTAATACATATAGACAGAGAGGTAAGAGAACCTTGTTCGCAAGCTTAAAATCTATGTTCTATATTCTTAAATTTGTGCTTGGATTTTTCTAATGGATAATCTATCCTTTCTTTTTGGCCTGTAAGCCATTTTACTCTAGTCTCAGACCACAACAGCAAATACTGTTGTTCTAGCTTCTGGCATTTCTGTTCCTGAACAAGATTGTTGCTTAATTCGGGCCACACTACTAATCAGAGTGCCACATAAATATGCCTTAACAGCAACCAACTGAATCGGCAATTGTGTCTAATAGGCATTAACAGAGAAAAAAACCCTCCCATTGAGCTACCAAATCTAGGCCATCAAAATGCCTGACCTTTAGGGAGGTTAAAGTCCAAGAATAGTACTAAAGGTGAATGATCGGATATCCCCCTATGTCAATTATACCACCTCTAGTACAGCAGGAAGCAGTTTTTGAGAAACAAGGGCCAGATCAATTCTTCGGGATAGGGTTGATTATTGTTATTAAGGATTAATTAGTAATACTCCTAATAAACACAAAGCGTCCCAAAGGATCTATTTGAAGTAAAAGATTAAAAATGTTTATGAGGCAATATATTTGGGGAGAGGTCCGGCGGAGCCTCAGTGGGCTCGGTCACACGGGCTGCAGTGGGCGAATGGGTCAATACCATACTTGGGGGTCCGACTCCCGAAGAACATGGCCACTCTCTACAATCTTAATATTAGCAAAGTCATAACGGACATGCAAAGGGAGTTAGAGGGTTGGGAACGACTCAATGTATCCTACTTGGGCAGGGTAAACCTCCTGAAGATGATATCGTTTCCACGATTACTATATCCACTGCAAACATTGCCACTCCTTCAAACACAAAAAGACGCTCAAAAAATTAATTATTTTCCCGTAAATTTATTTGGAAAAAGAAGCGCCCCAGGATTAGCCTTACTAAACCTTAACAACCCAAGTCTAATGGAGGCATAAATTTCCCGGACATAGTACAATATAGTCATGCAGCTCATCTGCGATACCTGAAGGATTGGTTAATGGATCAGAGCACCTTTACCAATTTAGCAGTAGAAAAAAAAAATTCTTTCGGAAATTCATTTAAAGGCTTTTCTTCACCTACATGACCAGGAGTTGCCCCCTCATACTCTTGAAAACCCTCTTATTGTCTCGGTTAGGAAAATTTGGCATATACTGAGACATAAACTTCATCTTAATCCCTATAAATCTATACATTTACCGTTTATCAAAAACCCCGCGTTTCAGAACGGCATGGCGGCTCGCCCCTTTACTATGTGGGAGAGGGAGGGGCTGCAGACAGTGGGACAGTTGTTGAACAGGACTGGGAGAAAGCCACTCCACCACGCGGAGGCACTGGAGTTGTTTCCATTTTTGGGTCCATGTGGTCTTTCTTTCATTCAGGCCCAGCATTATGTCCGAAAGGTGATATCGCTCTTCTCATCAGTGGATTGGGATAACCCTCTTGATACTTTATTATTAGCTGTTTCCTCCAAGAGTGGAGCGATCTTGTCCAACTATGCTTTTCTGAGAACTATAATAGATCACACTAAAATAAATTCGGACCTGAGTGGATGGTTGCGCCATTTCCCCCAATTAACAGAACAGGTGTTGTTAAAAGGGCTGACCACTTCGATAAAGTTTTTCCAAGCTTCTATATACGCAGAGATGTTCCTTAACATATTCCACAGGGGTTACCTCTCACCACATCGTCGAAACATTATTGGTCTTTCAGCTGATTCTAGGGGGCTATTCAATTGTTAGCATTAACAGGGAAAAACGAGCGCTCAAAAAATCTTAGCGTTAATACGGTAATTACTCCCTCAATTTCAGCTCGGCTGAAATTCCGCAAGTAAACTACCGTATTAACGCGTTTCTCGCGCAATATTACCGTATAAACGGTAATATTTTTTGAGCGCTTTTTTTTTCCCGTTAACGCTAACAATTGAATACCCCTCCTAGGTGTCCTAAATGTGGTGAAACTCAAGCAGATCTATACCATTGTTTATGGGCATGTCCTATAATCAGGGCCTTCTGGACCCGTGTATGGAGGTTTGCAACTGCAGATTTAGTTAATTATTTGCCACTCATTCCCGAATGGGCAATACTGGGTATTTTGCCTTCTGATACTGGAGCCTCTGTAGGAGGAAGAAGATTGCTTATGGCAATATCTGCAGCGGCTAGGAAATCGATCCTCCATATGTGGATCCAGAACGCCCCTCCAACACTCGATTTATTTAAAGAAAAGATGTACTTTCTACTGAGAATGGACTGGCTGGAGGCTTCTCTCCAGAAGAGTACCCTAACTCGCAAATTTTTTGAGACTTGGGAAAGCTACATTAATATCCTACCCTCCCAACTACGAAACCAACTTTATGAATGCTTTCACCAGACATTGTGGTATGAAACAAGGGTGCTTCTCCGAGACCCTCCAATTTTTGTATGAGATGATGGGGCGGGCCTGTCCTCTCCCTCTGGTCCCTCCGCACCCTGATGATAGGTTGGGGGAGGGGTAACTGTAATGTTGCAAACACTCCTCTCATTGAGGGAGGGTGATATATTTGTTCTCATCACAAATGTTATCATATTGTAGTATTGTCCTGCTCCATGTTACAGTCCTATAATATATTAATATCAGTTATATATATCCTGGAATATATGTAGCGAGGTGTTGTCAAACCTCCTAAAGTAGAATCTATAAAAAATTTAACAATATCTATGTACATGTATGTTGATTGTATTTACAATTGAATGCTTCTCTTTCTTTATGAAACAAACTTTAATGTATGATTGATGTCTGGACATCTTCAATAAAAATGTTTTGAAAAAAAAATAAAAAAAATGTTTATGAATCTAAACTGACAGTACCCTGGAGTGTGTAATATGCGAAGCATGATATGCCCATCCTACCCACGGCTTCTTTAGTGAGAGTGCTTTTCCTCCTACTAGGTATGTCGCTGTTAGATTATAGGATAATATTTATTTAATTGATTAAATACAAGGGATCATTTGATCCTTTAATTCATTTCTCTAACGTTCCAGGTCAAAAACTGAAACAAGTTCTTACACCTATTATTATCACTCATACTTCATTATCTAAGGTGAGCCAGATTTACAAGCAGTCATCCCAGTTTCCTTGGTGGGGATTCAACACAAACCATCATAATTAAGTTAATTACATAATAAAACAATACATCTAATAAAACACTGATTTCCTCAACATTGTGCTTGAAATCATAATACATATCCCCACTGTAGCTGTTTATACCATTTCATTTACCTAACCCCCTGTCCCCATAAACCTGGTCCCAACCACACTATAACTTAACCCCAAACTATTTAGCACCCTATCTGAACCTAAATTCCCCAACCCCGTATTACCTATCCCCTACACAGGAAAAAAAGATAAAGAAGGAAAAAAATAAAGAATAAACCCATATTGGCTATAGGCACCACCTGAGACTGAGCCGAAAAGAGATTTAAAGAAAAGACGAGACAAAGCCTATTAGCAGGACCTCTCCAGCAGATTAACCTTTTAGATGACAATGATACAAGTAGCAGCAATATTACAGTTCTTTAATTGAGCATTAGAGTCAAATATTAAAATCCAACAAACAGAACATCCTAAGATAAAAGTTAACAGAAGACCCCTGAAAAAACAATCAGTATTTTCTATTATTGATAGAAGTAAGGATTGAGTTCAACTCTACTCACAAATCAGGGCCACAAAAAGTAATTGATATTACAAACCATTCTACCTATCAGTAGGCGGTCCTCAAGCCTATCTGCATCCTTAGGAGTAGTAAATAAATATGTTCTTCCATTTGCAAAAATGCAAAGTAGTACAGGGTACAACATAGAATAAGGGAGCTGCAGCTCACGCAACCTTTTCTTAACCTGGATAAATTGTGGACCCTTTTTCTGTTCCATGCACAATCAGGAAAAATGGCTACATTTTGATTATCATACTATAAAGAGCCATGTTGTCTAATTAATTGGAGAACCACTTCCTGGTCTTTATAATGAAAGAATTTTCTGATAAATATTTGGGGTAGACCCTCAGC
Organism: Mixophyes fleayi; assembly: GCF_038048845.1. Classification (NCBI taxonomy): domain Eukaryota; kingdom Metazoa; phylum Chordata; class Amphibia; order Anura; family Limnodynastidae; genus Mixophyes; species Mixophyes fleayi. Next base: position 189,954,588 of record NC_134406.1, read on the forward strand.
TGCAGCAATTCAAGGGGAAGCCAAAGTACTCATTCTACTACAAACTGTGGGGTATAACCCTCTCTTCCATTAATCAGCCAAATTTCCAGGAAAGTCTCAGGGTTAGACAACTCAACCCTTTCAGGTAGTCCCACAAACGTAACATTATTGCTGCTTAAATGGCCTTCAAGATCGGAGAGCTTCTGTTTACATGTATTGATTTGCATGGCAAGATTGCTAAGCTCTCCTTTCAAAGGGGCAGTGGTGTCCTCTTAGGTAGAAATGCGGAGTTCTGCTTCAGTCATCCTCTCCATTATTTTTTGAAGGTCCTGCCTAGTCAGGGAAAGATCACAATGTACCTCTCCTATCTTATTCATTACACGTTTCTCAGATGCGCTGATTGCTAAAAGGACCTGATGAAAAAACTTTCAGAATTGATCCTTTGAGGCAGTGGTCGAGTGTTGTTGAGTAAAACCAGACAGTTCTGCTGGACCCCTTGCCGGGGCTGATATTGCGTATATCTCTAATCTTGCCTCGCTGCACTTATACCCCACCCCAAAAACTGCCTTAACGATTTTTTCCAATGAAGCCAGTCAAGGTATAGCAAGTTTCACAGTTATACTTTCAGTACAGATTAAAGAATAAATCGGCTGCACAGAATTGCTGCAAATTTACTGCGGTCAGTTTCAGTCTGTTACCAGTTGGTCATATAGTCAAAAAAATTAGCTTATGAAGTTCAATTTTTTTCCCCCGGAGCTCCTGTAGAACCGGGTAATACTAGAGTTCACATACAGAGTTCTATAAAAACTGAAAAGCTGAACTAAACCATTTATGTTCCTGGATAGTAATGGTCAATAATGTACCAGAAATTATATGCTAATATGGAGACAGTAATGTACCAATAAGTTTGACTAGAGTACTAAGTAGTAGTTAACATAGTTAGTATAATTAGTATTGTTCATAAAATTAAATATAATTAAAAGTAAAGTCCCTACCCTTACAGGGACTAGATTCACTTATCCAAAGGATATAAGGGGCTGAGGCTCCAGTGCCTCCAAAAAAGCTTGGATGCAACTTCACTCACATATATACCCTGTGCATTAAGTTAGTACAACAGATACAAAAGAGTTCAATAAGCTCAGCAAGAAATTCTAATTTTAAGAATTGTAATGATACACAAAAGTATTCAAAAGTATCCAGCTGTACTCACAGTGATGAACCAGGCAGTATTAAGCTAAAAAAAAAACCTGGCAGTGACACTGTCCATGGCTCCAGTGGTGATCCCCACTAAAGACCTCTTTTACGCTTTTAGCGACTGTATTCACAAGAGAAGATTCAGGGAGAAGGTTCTGTGAGCATGAGTCACAGATGTCAGGTGTCTTTGAAGAAGCAGCCTTATACAGCAGTAAGCAGCATGGAGGAGAGTAAGGAAGGAAGGGGACAGACACGGCTGAAGACGAAGATGGAAAAGGAATGAGTAGTGAATTAGTGGTAATGGGGGCTGGAGCAACCAAACAATACAATACTGTCAAAGGTGCAGCTAGTTAGAGGTACAGGTAAGTTTTACTATAGCCGGTACAATGGCGTAGCGATATTGCATAACAGCATACAGCATAACTGTATCTCCCAGGTAAACAAATATTTTCATAAGGCCACATGAAGTCCTCTAAAGTCAGGATCTATATAGGATCCATAGCATGAGAGGAGAAGATGCAATGTGCGTCCTACTCCTTCTCTCACAGTCGACATATCCCAACTCACCAATCTTTAAAAATTCACAATATATACACCCATATAAACATTTGAGTGTCCTTTATTCTTTATGCCCTGGTGGTCTTGTTTTAGATCTGGTCAACTGAAACTTTTATTCTCTGCCTTCACCCGCAGACCTACTGTCACGGGCACTAGGAGTTTTTACCCAGGGATCACCAGGTGGTAGGCTTACCAGAGCAACGTAGATGGTAATAGAGTACTCTGGTAGCAGGGTGATCACGGAACAGGCAATGGTAGATGATGAGATGCTCAGGAAAGTCTATGACTAGCAGCACTGGTAATATGGAGGTATTAATACACGAGGAACTGTATGGACAAGGACACGTGAAGGTAGTCAGTGGTCTGCGATAGCAAGTTGTACCACTGCTATAGTGAGGAGGAATGTCCAACAGCAACGAGGAGGTGATGAGAGTCAGCGGTCTGCGGAGAGCAAGTTGTACAGCTGTCTGAGTGAAGGAATGGAATCCAAGTGGAGGTATCCGGGTAGTCAGTGGTCTGCGATAGCAAGTTGTACCACTGCTATGTGAGAGGATACTGGAACAGGTGATACAGGAAACAGGGATCAGTGGTCTGCCTTCAGCAAGTTGTACCACTGAATATATATGTGAGGAGGTGTACGGGGAGAGACTGCAACACAGGATGTACACGGGCACCTTAAACACGATCCACAATAATATGCACAATATATATAAATGACTGAACAGGTCTGCAAATATAGAAAGTCTCTTGAAGTAATCCAGCACAAGATAACACAGTCAATGATGGCAATAGACTCAGCGGATAGCAGACTCCAGAGGAGAACCAACACAGTCCAGCAAGGTATGCAATACACCAGCACAGTCAATGAGAAGTATGCATACCGTGGTTCAGAAGTAGGCAGTCAGATAGGAGTGCAGCGATACCTGAGCGGCAGGAGGCCGGCAGGATGAGAAGTCCCTGGAGGAAGAGTCTAGTAGGTGCAGCGCACAGGTAAGTAGACCAACAGGGACACGAATCCACAGGAATCAGTAGAACGTGGAACTGGACTCATGGAGGAACCAGGAGAATGGAGATGATCAGCAGAGGAGTAGTTGATGAGATACGAATCCAATGCTGACAGGAGGGTAGAGACCAGCAGGACACAGGAAGGCGTGGAGTGCGGATCAGCAGCGGGTGGACGATAGCGCTGACAGCAGCAGCAGGGCTCTGCGGACACACGGAGGTAACCAGTAGCAACCAACAGGTACCAATAGCGATGGAACACGGGAGAGCAGAGTAGACCAGGAGCTGTTGATCACGAAGAGAAGCAGATGGTAATAATAGCAGCAGTCTCGAGGAAACACAGGAGAGATGAGATGAGGCTGAGGTGCACAGGAGCAGCGGATAGGAATCAGCTAACAGTCACGATGGTGAACACAGGCGAGTTGCAAGCTGGAGGCTGTAGTGCACGGAGGCAGCGGATAGGAATCAGCTAACAGTCACGATGGTGAACACAGGCGAGTTGCAAGCTGGAGACTGTAGTGCACGGAGGCAGCGGATAGGAATCAGCTAACAGTCACGATGGTGAACACAGGCGAGTTGCAAGCTGGAGACTGTAGTGCATGGAGGCAGCGGATAGGAATCAGCTAACAGTCACGATGATGAACACAGACGAGTTACCAGCTGGAGACTGTAGTGCACGGAGGCAGCGGATAGGAATCAGCTCACCGACTTGATGATGAACAGGTGAGTGGATGTGGAGAGAAGGCTGTAGTGCACGGAGGCAGCGGGTAGGAATCAGCAAACAGTCACAATGGAATATGATAGCGTTGAAGTGGTATAGAAGACTGTAGTGCACGGAGGCAGCGGATAGGAATCAGCAAACAGTCACGATGATACAGTTGATGGTAGAAGTGGTATGGAAACCACAGTAGTAGAAGTGGTTTGGAAACCACAGAGGTAGAAGTGGTTTGGAAACCACAGGAATCAGCAGCGCTGAATACACGAGGAAACATAGGAACACCTTCAGAGACTCATGGGGAATGAGACTCCAAGATCAGGCCCCGTGGTGTTGACCACAGGTGCTTAATATAGGGAGTGTTGCCTGATCTGCCAATTGAGTTAAAGGGACATACACTGAAGTATAGGAAAGGGCTGCGCATGCGCAGACCCTCAGGATGGAGGACGGCCACGGTTCCTAAATGTCCGGGAAGAAGCACTCACAGTCCGGTGAGTGACACCTACCTCTTGTTTAATAAAGCAAAGACGAAATTTGAAAATGATTCCTGCTTACTTCTTTAAAGCAAGTTAAAATATTTTTAGTCAGTTTAGCTATGCATCATCAAGTGTATATAGGGTTGTCCATCACTGATCTACCCGCTTCTGATTTGCTATTTGTATACTGACACCTCCACAGCTGATAGTACTTCATTCATTAGCTTTGCAGATATATTATGTTAAGTTGCCAGATTTGTCATTGGCCAGTTGTACTATTGCAGGAAATATTATTCACATTGGATTTTTAGGGGGGTATTCAATTGACGGCGTGATCACCGAAAAAACGAGCGCTCGAAAAATATTACCGTTAATACGGTAATTACTCGCTGAATTTCAGCTCGCAGCTCCCTGAGCTGCGAGCTGAAATCCAGCAAGTAAATTACCGTATTAACGGTTTTTACGTGCAGATTACCGTATTAACGGTAATATTTTTTGAGCGTTCGATTTTCGGCAATCACGCCGTCAATTGAATACCCCCCTTAAAGTGTAAAAGATGGATGTGGGTGTGTTTGAATTTAATAATACTGTATATGAAAAATGCATTTATTATTAACACTGTCCAGACACAATTCTCTCTTTTGTTCATGACACTTCACTACATTGTATTGTGTACAAATAGGGTAATGTGATTTCCACATTACTAAAGCTGTCAAGTAGTATCTCAAAGCTATCATTGGGTGTAAGTATATGCATTTGTATGCCCAGCACAGAAACACTGCTGCGTTTTGCATTGGACGTCTTGACTTATGTGCAACTCGACATACACACATCAGTCAAGAATTTTTGCAACAGAATTTTGACGCATACATTCAGCTGCTACGAGCATTAACCAAACAGGAGTGATCATGTTTAAAATTCATTGATGGACAATGATAGACAACTATTGGACAACTTATCATATCATGAATGAATGAAAATACTTGCTGATATTAATTGTATCTTTGAAGCTTATTATAGTGATGTCATCTTTTTATCTAACAAATACCAATTAATTTTGTTTTGGTCTCTCACACACACACACACACACACCCATGCAATAAGTTACAAATCAACAATGGGGGCTCTTGGCACATAAGGGGGGGTTCATAAAGTTTTTATTGGAAGGGAAGAGGGTGTTACCTTGATAATGGTAACTGTTGATCTCTGGTCTACCTTAAAGACATGTTTTATGGAATTTTCAATTTCTGATGTTCCCTTTATGTTTATATATGGCATGGTGATATAAATGGCCCAGTCAATTGCTTTAACTCACTTCTGAATGGGTAATGAAATTATGGCATGTTGTAGTGTGTATGGTGAGAAAATTTAAAACTTCTGCTAAAGTGTAAAGATCATAAAAGGAGTAGGTTTAATGACATGTGCAAATCTGTAAGTTATGCATTAATAAACTAAATGGGGCGCACAGAAACATTACATTCAATACAAACTAGAGCTTCTGATTACTGTGCAACTTCAAAATTCAACTAAATAATCTCCCAAGTGCACACTTACATTGACAGTTTTGCGCTCACAAATATATTTCCATGAGAAATTGCAACAATTACATGATCCACTTGTATAGTGCCATTTTTATTGAATGAGAACTACAAAGACTTTGATAAAATAGCAGCTCTAATAGGTTGTTAAGCTGAATGAATAGCTACTAGGAGAGGTAAAACAAAAACAAAGGTTGTATTAAAGTAAGACATCTAACTAATTGCAGTTTAGTGGAAAGAAAAAATGTACTTCCTAATGTTACACTGTGTTACATGATTTGACACGTGATGTGACGCATGGTTTGGGCTTAACATGGCTCATGGCTCTGTCCACTCACCAGCCTCATCCAATACCAATAAATCTTCAAACAATATAGAGGAAACTAAGACTGTATATGGAAAAAATGTCAAGTGGTAATTGGGAATGGTTGAGATAAATATTTGGCAAAATATTTAATTTTACTTTCTGGTGCTTACTACAGGCCTTATTATGTTTATAGGGGAATAGGTTAGATATTATAAACTGTATGGGTGCAGTGATCAATTGAGGTGATAAATAACATGAGGCACAGATATAGGAAAATGAAAATACCAGTTTTTTGCTCAATTATGATTTTGAGAAATGAAATGAAATCACTCTAAATTAGTTTTCAGACATTATCTGAAACAGGACGAATGCAGTTTTAACCTATAAGCCTATTTTAACTTGTTTACAGGGAGCTAAATGTGCAAATGTTTATTATGTGAGAGTCACCATGATGAGTGTACTCAAATTAAAGGCAGTCTCCTCTTTCACAGTATCAACATTTTCTGACCTTGATGTACAATGTAAATTATTTGAGTTATCTGCTAGGAGTAAAGTTGTGACTATTAGGAAATCAGCCATGTCCAGACACATCTATATATTTCCTACAAATTCCTGACTGCGCAGGATGGCAGGACAGTCCCCTGAAACTGAGGCTGTCGGAAGGTATGTCTCCCGGTCACTGCTGCTCTGATGGTGACCAGATGCCATGCACACCTGTGACTGCATTCCTAGGCTTATTTTAGTTAAAGGAATGGAGGCTGGAGCAGCTTAGCACTTGTAAAATTATAGCTATGTCCATTTTGTTACTGCAATCACTTTTTCTTCAACTGGCCAAATTAAATGTTGAAGTGTGTGCATATAGATATGCTGCATGCATGTTATCTAACTGCAGTGCATGTGTAAATCATATGTCCAGATTTACAGGACTAATCTTTTTACATTCATAACATGGGTCCCACTATAAAAAAAAAAGCAGCAGAGATTCCTAAAATCATGACTATGATTAATTATTATTTATCTGTGTCAACTAGGGTGGCAGCACAAGAATCATAATGAAATTCTCTGCTCATGTTTTTTGTACTAAATAATATACATGAATAACAAAGTGGATTTTTTATGAAATAAAATTGTCAGTTTATATTTATAATCGTTTTAACCTATCTGGGACTACTGTTTGCTAAAGGAATACATTTGGATTTGCACTTTTGTCTAGAGCTAGCAGAGGTTAAAATCCTGCATGCTGATCGGTGAACTCACAGGGTGTCCATGTTTATTCTACTTACTGGGATTTTGAAATAATTTCCATTAAGGAAAAGCAAACACGCACACAGTGTGGACGTCACAAAACAGAATTCATATTTATAGTAAAAAAGATGCTTTCAGAGGCTACACCCATAAGTCAGAGGAAGATCTAGGTGAGCATGTCATGTATAAAAAAGCTCAGAAACACTTTTAATACCTCTTAAAGCTTTGCAAGTTTGTCATCACAAGACTGCAGGATCCACTACACAGAGAGTGAGCTAGAGAAGCAACACCTTGGACTGTTTAACTACACTATTTGGTCCAAATTATTTACAGTAAGTGTAAACACAAGTAGTCTGCCACTTAACCTTGGTTGATTTGGATGTCATAGCTATTTGGGAATACATTTATCTGACTAGGTTTTGAATATTTTTGCATTGACGAGCACTACAACATATTCGCCATTTAAAATCCCATAATACTACTTTTACATAAGATCCTGCACCTTGGTCTCTTTATGCTTCCTGTCAATTGTTCCCTTCATCCATCAATTTCATTTAGAATTATAGCATAGATCAATATGGTTCAAGACCAATGTGGTTCTTGTGAACGGCTGACTGCACAGTATGACATGTATTGGCCTGCTGCATTTCCTCTCCACTTCAGCAGTTAATTTCATCAATAACTTATCTCATAGCTCGTTTCCCTTTTATCCAGTACATACAAATTGTTCTGTGCCAAGTTAGCTCTCAATACCACTCACAAATACAGAAAACAAATCATTAATAAAAAAAAAAAAAAAAACATGTTACTAAGTTTTGCTTAAATATATATATGAAATAGTGATTTGAGTATACAAGATAATTATCATAACCTGGGCTCCCCAACAATAGATGTTTTTTCTAATGGATATTTCAATAGTAAATTACACAGTAGTTACTTGCACTTAAAACCACAAACATAATAAAACTGTTTTTAGATAGCAGTCAATAACGCTGCCACTATCCCCAGTATTATATAATACTGCAGCCCAAATATACATTAACAAATAAAATTACAAGTCCCCAAGAAGGACTGTGACCAAATACAATAAGAGATTTCATGAGTATACATTTACAGCAGCTCACATGGCTCATGTATTGTGCTAACACATCTAGAAAATAAGCTTTAATTCTACACTGTTAACTAAGCAACATTTCATCTAAAAGGAGTGCATATAAATCCAAAAAATTAATTACCTTTTTTGGACTTGCAAATAGAAAGATTTTCAAACGTAGGACAATGTTGCTGTTATTAATGTGTACTTCAGTGTTTATAATGGCTTTATAATGTCCTAACTATCAAAACTGCTAACAATTAATACTTTGACACATAAGCAGTAACTGTAAGGATGAGCAACTGATCAAAATTATGATGAAGAAGATAATGGAAAGAGCCATCATTGCGCTTTAAAAAAAATGATTTTTTTAGTTAATGTTGAGACGCTAATTAAAAAGTTTTATTTTATTTTAATCCAAAAAGTTAACTTAATCTGTAATGCAAGCATGTTGGCAAAACATTTTATATCTTAAAAATAAAACTGTGGGGTCTATTTATGAATAGTGAAAACAGGGGGGTTGCTGGATTTAGGTTTTTTTTCCTATTTATCAAAGCCCCCAGCTTTGTTTTTATAGCGAATCAGGAACTGGAAGCACAAGTCCAGTTACCGCTGCCAGCATTACCTGGGAGCTAGCTGAACAGCACATTTTTTTAAATTAAAATGACCAATTGATATTCTACGGTTGCAAAAAGCAGCAACAGAAAATCTTCTTATCTTAATAAATAGACCCCTAAATATTTTGCAGTATTTAAGACTGAGGGTATGTAGACAAGGCCACTTGCTATGCACCTTTTGTACATTCTATCAGAGCAAGTTAAAGAAATATTAAAATCAGGATTATATTGAAAAATTTCTATAGGGGGCAATATTTCATTAATTTATTTCTAAAGGGGGCATCAGTAGAGACCCAATGCTTCTAAGCATTGGGCTGGGAATCCCTAGTTGCGGGGGCCCATTGTTCGGGACCAATGCTAAGTTGCACAATCCATTAATGTAGGGGAGGGAGTTGTTTTTTTGGTTTTGGTTTTTATTTATTTCTAAAACTATTAACAATAAAAGCGGATTGGGCTAAACCACACAGGGTTTTGAACCGCTGCACATTACAATTGATATGACCTTACATCCTCCTAACTGCTGGATAATACATCTGGTGGGTTGCAGATGAAAACCTCCAGCAATGTGCAGGGGTTTCAAAACCGCCATGAAAAAAGAGCCTTGATTTCCCCCTAATAGTGATATTAGTCCTATCTCTATACTCATATAGTATCCTGGCCTGTGTCCGCCAGATAGTCAGCAAGCGATCAGAGGCTGCTGTTTGAGTGGAGGGAAAGAATACTTGAAATATCAGTCCTTCCCTAAATTTATATAGCAGGCACCAGACATCACTCTTTTTTCATTGCATGAAACACAGGTATGTATAGTGTGTGACTGGAGAAGGATTTATAGCGCTTTTGGGAAATTGTGAGTAGAGCACAAAGTAGAAGTGAGGCTGAGAGCAAGGGGTGGAATTCAGGTACTATAGAAAAATGGAGATTCTGGATAATGCTGCAGGAATCTTGGGAGGTAAGTGAGCTCTACAGGAGCTGTAGAAGGGGTATACAACTGCATTTTAAGGATGTCTATTGATTGGTGTAGGTGGGAGGGCTACATCCATGACAATTTCCTGTTCCTGGAATGCAACTTTGCTTTAGAAGTATGGTAATAGATGAAGTCCATGTACAATAAAATTCAGATAAGCTTGAAAAACATATAACTGTTCTCTGCGTGGACATTTCATAGCAAGACTAATACATTCTACCAATGTAGAAGGATAATAGATAGTTCTGCAATACAATTACTTCATAATGAAGACATATTTACTAATTGCAGTAGACAGCTTTTGAAGTTATAAAAATAAAATCATGTAGACTAGAATTAAACGCAATACCTTTGACAGTAAAATGTACTACTTTGCTTTTTTGATCAAATTTCATAAGGTACTAAATTAAATAAAATTTTGCAGCCAGCCACTGCATTGTATTATTCTTATATAAAATGTACTCAATACAAAAGCAGAAAGCCTAATTAAGAAGAGAGGACAAATATTTTATCTACCTTCTCTTTATCTCTAAAGGCTTGTTTCAAATAAATTTTTTACACAGGCGAACATTAGCTACAACAAATGCCAGTTAAGCCTCTGCAAAACTGAATTATTAAATCTGCCTGCCTATATCCTATTACAGTCTACTTATGAATACTTGATTTTATTTTGTATAATTGACAAGAGTTGTCAGGAAACGATGGTTTTCATGGCAATCAAATTAAGATCAACTGGTATGAGTGTCACACAGAAGAGCCCGTGTCATGTGTTGATACATTAATAGATAGGCTGAAAGAGGGCACGTTAATTTGTCATAAATTGGTGGATGTTGCTTTGTAGTGATAGCAGTCTAAGAAGAGTAACAGTGAAAGAAGACATACAAAACTTCACCAAACAAAGGGAAAATAGACATTGACTATCAAATACCAGCAACTTAATTTTCAAATCATTTAAATGACTGAATGAAGATTTTAAATGGATAAGAAGATGCACAGCAACAAAGGAAAGGCATGACGTGTCAAGGAGAATCAGTTTCATTTACCACTTGCGGAAAGCATAGTTGAGTTTTGAAAGTAACTAAAAAAAAAACTGTAATATATCCCAAACATTTAAACTATAATGTCATCACCTGGAACAACAGAGAAACACATATTGGCATTTATAAGAGATTGATGAAAATTAGTTTTAAAGCATTAATTTCTCTTAATACCACAAAAAGAACCATCTGCACTCAAGAGATATTTGATCTGAATTAAGAAACTGATGAAGCAATTGATTAATTGGAATTTAAGCCATCAGTCACAGGATCCATCAACAGATTCATTTACATTTTAAACAATCAGCTGATGGGCCAATAGGATCCTGCGTATTAATACACCTTCAATATGATACCACTGAACTCATCACATTTCTTTATTGACAAGCACACAGATGCTTTTAATCCAAGCTTGATCACACTGCATATATTTGAGGATTTCTATATTGACGTTTGTGTTTAAGCAATATGCTGTCCTATTAAATACTTTATGGAATATATCGAAATGCAGAGACAGTACAGTTTAATTAAAGCAGATACGTGTTTCAAATACTACATACTTGTTGAATGAGTTTAAAGCTAATATTGGTGGACTGCAAACAAAGACTCATCAGCGTGTAAATTGTGGCTACAATTTGCATCATATATACTAGGGTACATTTAATGGTGCACCATTCAAAACCACTACATTAGGATCCAACTTAATACAAAAAACAACAGAATTTAACCAACAGAATGCTTAATTCAGTTTAAATTATACTGTATATTCCTTTTTAATTACCATTTTATTTTGCAATAAATTACTTAATCCCCACACATTTTTGGGGTGTTCACATGCCTCTCTGTTGGGTGTAGTGTGTGTGATGCTTCTCTCTTCAGTACAAAGAAAAAAATCCATTACAGGCAAAGGAATTAAAATCCACAGAAACAATTAATATTTTAAGACAATACACTCGTACCAAGGTCACCATAACCCTACCATGAGTTTTCTAAACCTAACACTTTGTATCCACTCTACCATCACTGCATACTGCTCACTACAGTAGTACATCATCATCATCAGTTATTTATATAGCGCCACTAATTCCACAAGTGTTTCAATACTGAGGTCATCATAAACAGTTTGGAGATATATATTTTTGAGTAGCAACCTCTTATCTAAACTACTTAAATACAGTGGTGAAAGTGAGCCAGTATAAGGCAGTACTTTTCCAGGCTGCTCAACAGCTCTATAAAAAGTGCAATAATTAGCTACAAATAAAGGCTCCTGTCGCTTTCCCCACCTACCACTATACTAAATTTAACCTGTTAGTCAACGTTTCTTTTTAACAAGGAGGCAGGAAGTACATGGAGGATGTCATCCTGATCTTGGTGGAGCAGGAGCCTGGAAAGTACTCTAGGAAAAAGACCAGGTAGAAGCAAGGTCCCCACCCAGTACTTCTGCAAACTTTGACACAAGGACCCCTTTGCACCCTTCATATTGCTGTCATGGCATCATACAGTATTATCCTAAGTGAATATAACATTTTGAGTGATTAACAGATGCTCCAAAACTACTACCAGTACAGTTTATACATTATGACCGACAGCTTATTGAAGGAGCATGGACATTGTAGAGGAACACTGACTCTACTATGACTGCAGTCTGTGCTGTCTGGCTGGGTTATTGAGTGCTGTGAGCTGTGGCTCATTGTGCTAAGAAATTAGACAGACATCTAGTTACAGGAGGGCAGCAATTAGAGGCAGTTCATGAAATTACACTTGTGGGTTCTAGGTAGAGATGAGCGGGCTCGGATTCCGCTAATCCGAGCCCACCCGAACAGTGCGGATCCGAACGGGATCCGAGCACTGTTCGGATATTTCCGGCGAGCAAAAAAATGAAAACGAGGCTCTGTCGGCCAAGTCTCGCGTCGAATCTCGCGAGGGGTGGGATGGAGGGCCCAGAACAATTCCATCTTGTACCTCTTTTTTTGGCATTATGTGCTCAAGCTACCTTGGTGCAACCTTTTGGCCTAAAAACAATATTGTGAGGTGTTCAGAATAGACTGGAAATTAGTGAAAATGATTGTTATTGAATGTTATTGAGGTTAATAATAGCGTAGGAGTGAAAAAAAAACAACACAAAACTGTTTTTTAGCACTATTTATGTTTTTTTCAAAATAAATCCGAATCCAAAACCTTAAATCCGAACCAAAACCTTTCGTCAGGTGTTTTGCGAAACAAATCCGAATCCAAAACACAAAACACGAGACACCAAAAGTGGCCGGTGCACATCCCTAGTTCTAGGTGGCCCCCTGACCTCCAGCTGTTCAGTTAAATTTACCATACCACAAATTTTAAATTTCCACTTTGACCACTGCTTGAACACATAATGGATAATAAAAACAGTGCATCTGAGCACATTTATTTGCTGATGGAAAGGATGAAAATTACACTACTGAGTAAAAAACAAATTATATCAGTATTCAAATTTACAAATGGTGCAATTACATAAAGTGCAACAAAAACACGATGGATGAAGTGTGTTATACATTTGACACCACAATAATCTCAATTTAATTTTACAGAAGCCTCAGATCTCTACTCTATGCTTTAGGAAAACCTGCTCCATGCCTAACAAAATAAAAAAAAAAAGCAAAATCAGGACAAAATAATCCCCACCCAAATCAGCACAACAACATCCACATTTTTCTGACAAAGCTATACCCACTTACATAATACAGTAAGAATAATTCTGGGTCCAAGAATTGGAACAGTGTCACCTAAATAATTATTATTATCCTTTATTTATAAGGCACCACAAGATTTCCGCAGCGCTGTACTGAGTGCAAACAGTAGACTGTACAGGATAAACCAGTACAGAACAATAAACGTGTAATACCAAGTCTCCAAAATCTCCAAGTATAGCTAGTACAATGAAGCTGGAGTAGAAGAACAGGTATAGAGACAAGAGGGAAGAAGGCCCTGCTCGAAGAGCTTGCATCCTAATGGGACGGCAAACAGACAGGAGGCACAAGGGGAATCAGTGGAGGGATGCTGCTCCTTCCCTTATCACTCAGTCTATGGCTTTCTGCTTATCTTTATTCATTGCTCACACTGTGCCTTTCATATGCATCGCTGTTCTCACTTACTCAGCAGTGGACATGTCACTGCCACCCACAACACCATAGCACTCAATTCAATGATCTGATTGGCTGCAAGCTGTTGCTGCTCTCACACTTAAAGAGACACAGAATAACAGAGAGTTAAGAATACTAACAGAAAGATGCTCTGATCTTAGTCAAATGCCCTTTAAGAAAATATTAGTATGGCGTAGTCAGTAGGTTTGTTACCAAGACAGCCCAGGTTAGGTTACTGAGTACAAATGTTGCTTCTCCCCTTTTTTTCTGACTCTTTTCTTCCTCCATTATTAAGCGCATTTACAAAATAGTGATATCATCAGACGTCCAGGACAATGGAAGCCTGGACTTCAGGAGAACATGGTTGCAAAGTTAAAACTGTAAACAGCCTGATATCTTGTATAAATTGTAAAAATTGTATTGTTGTGTTAATTTTCACTCGCTATATTCTAATTAGGCCATGTGGAGGTCTCCATATTGGTCAAAAGTTCCCTGCCCTATAAATTGATGTGGGACTATGTGGAGCCAGAGGGGACATGTGTGATCCTTCACTGTCTTATACACAATAAACCAATTATTTTATGTGTCATCTATATCTATATCCCTTCCCCCCTTTCCATGGCCTGATGTTGAGGACCTCCATGTCTTTTGTAACAAAGGCCCCTGATGTACCATTTCTGTATGTTGGCGATTTCAATGTAGTAATTGACCCTTTATTAGTCATATGGTCATCTACCATCTTTAGAAACTAATCAATCACATTTAGAATGTAAGCTGCAATAGGGCAGGGAGTGATGTGAGTGACAAATATTCTCTGTACATCACTTCGGAATTAGTGGCGCTATATAAATGAATGATGATAATCATGATTTTGCAATCTAAACAATTGGCTATAAACATGGGTGTCAGGATACCAGGGCGTTTGAGCCCAGACTCACAGAGTGGTCATGGTACCTTAGGGTTCTTTGGATTACATAGGCAAGGGGAAGTGGAAGATACAACAGTATCTTTATTACAGTATCTTTATTACAGAGTGCAATACAACTGTAAAACAATAGTAATGACTAGAATAACACTAATAAATAACAACCAGGCTAATCATCATCACCCAGAGGTTTCCCACAGCATCCCAGAATTTATATACTGGCAACCACTATAAGTTCAATATAAATCCTTTGGCCAGACCAAGTTCTTACACTCCCAAGCCAAGTTGTCTGGATGCAGTTTCCAAGGCAACCGCAAGGAGGGTATACCAGTACAATGAGAGTTTGCCAAGTTGTTAGAAAAAACAATAACCAATACTGAACAATATGCTATAACATTGTAAATCCCATTGACTGTCCTCGGATCAAGTTATAGCTTAGGTTGTCCTGCCAAGTTGCCATTTTAAAATTGGTCCAATGGTACACCAGCACGCTGACATTACTATAACTCTGTCCAAGTTGCTATTTGTATTCACCATTATGGAACTGTAGAATCAGGCCAAGCTGTATTCGGTAACAACTTGTATTCCAAGTTGTTACCGAAGTTATTGGTACTGATGTAGTTGTTGAAGAAACACTACCTTCGGGGTCTCTGGATTTTGACGATTCCTGGCCCTGGCCAATCTGTAGCAAATTGCCTGGCCAGACTGTTGATCCTATGCATCTGCAGTATAATGTTCTTCGGCCAAGCTTTTATCTGTGGATCCATCTTCTAAGGGTCCTGGTCGCTTGACCAATCTGCTCTCTACCAATGTGGTAAGGACCTGTGTGAAGGAGCTCCTATATCGTTGCTCATGACGCAGTCGCAATGGGTGGAGCTTGAGCCACGCATAATGGCAGCTAGCTTTCCACTGCTGTTTACAAACGCCGAACTTAGGCGCAGATTAAGATATGAACTGGCTGAAAGCCAGAGCATTTCAACCAAAGAAATTGTCTCTCATATATGGCTCCACAGTAAGTTAGGTTCAAACAAAGGAAAAACATGTGCTCACAGGACAGGAAGTCATAGCTAAGAAACACAGAGCAGTGAGTGATCATTGCTGTTGTCCACGCAGGGTGTGGTATAGGTCACAAGCACCACCTGAAGCAAGGCATTCTGGGTAAAGCTTTATAAGCTTCAACTCAGTTTGTAAAAGCCCTCTTTCGATCACACTACATACACACTTGGAAGCTGGAGACTTCTCTTACACCTGGAGCCCACAGGACATAATCACTCTACAGTAATCTTATACATTATCTGTCTGTAATTGTTATCTTCTTATATCTGTCTGTATAGCTTTCCTTGCTTGCATGTATTTCTATTAACTTTCTTTTGAATCTTTTACCTTATATGCATTCTTCCTGCAACGTATAATTACTTTGCTCACACATAAATGTAAAGTTTCCCATTTAACTCTCTGAATCTTTAAATAACCTTTTCACATATGTTTTGCAAAGACTAGCTTCTCAGGAATGTTTGCTATTTACACTACAATGAACTCTAAATTCCACCCCCCTCATCTCTTTCTCACCCTGTATGCTAGGTCTGACCACATGTTACCCACACAGGCACTATGCAATCTTCCTGTATCACTCTCTCATTTATTTTATATCTTTCTCTCCCTTTCATTTAATCTTTCTTTATCTACCACCTAAACACATTTTGTACACATTTAAACATACACTCTTAAAACAAATTATTTCTCTCTCTTGTTACATCTATACACACAGAACACGAAACAGCAATAGTGACTATATACTCCTATATATTTCTGTCTTACAGCATATACACTTGTACATATAAATATATATATATATACACACACACACACACACACAATAGGATATTATATACTTCTGACATTTTAGTATTGTCTGTTTAATCTATAATGTATTATCTGTATTGTATGTATGAATTATGTACTGTATGTTTGGTTATCTTTGTAAAGTAAAAGACTCGTATCTTTATGCCTGCTTTCTATGTTTAGATAACTGGAATGAATAGGATGAATGGATGTTTATATAGATAATGCAGTAGAGTGAGGTAAATGATAGATTGGTATTTATTTAGCGATTAACACGTAATGGTGGGCTATTTGACAGTGGAGGTCAATAGATATGTGTAATATTTAGGCAATATATATAGCCTTGTCAAACACAGGGATCGCGCAAGTCGCTCTTACGGATTTCTAGTTTGGTATGCGCAAGCATAACAACTGGGATACCTTGTTTATGGTTGGCATGGTATTAGGGGAAAGCTCAAAAGGTTGAGTGAAATAATGCCTCTAAAGTACATCTGAGATGTCACGGGTGCGTATTATTCGACGTGACTAAAATAGCGAAAAAGACGCAAATTGCATTATATCCCAATAATTAATGAGATTGGATATTAATAATATCAAGACATTGTATTATTATTATGGCGGATGCCAGGATCCTATTACAACCTGAATCACATTCTCCCTACTCACTAGACAGACAGGTACTCAAGATTCTCCCAATGGAGAACAGAAATCCTAGAGCAGAGCCTTCAGCAAGATGTGCTTATCGGACATGGAGTTGCGAGCAGAAGCAGCAATGGAGCTGGTAGGACACTCCAACACCAAGGCCTTCTCAGTGTATAAACACCCTGGACCCCTTGCAGGTTTCTTTTAAACAGTCAAAAATTCTCATGATTGGGACTCCACACTGCAAGGTTAACCCAGGTTCCCATAGATTGCAATTGGATATAAAGTCATTAGGGCTTGGATGAGATGTAGTTGGAGAGAAGCACCATGTTGGTTCCCCCGCTGCTGGGTTTGTGCCCAGGTGTCTGGTTTAGTCCAGGGGTAAAACAATAGCACTTAACCCTTTTATGAACACAGCCTCCCTGCTTTAACCCCTTCAATGATTCTTGAATGTGGAAGGGGTTCCAGCTGATGTCAGCTTCCTATACCCAGGATGGGAGAGAACAGGTCTCTCAATAAACAGGGATGGCATCTGGACCCAACCCTTTGAGGCATGTGTATCCCATCTGACTCAACTTTAGAATATGTCGGTTTTGCCAGAGTTTTTTCAGTGTTTCCTCCTTTTTTTTTTTTACCCCCCCTTCCCATGCCTATAGCAGACACTTCTCAGCCCTATAGCGCTGTACACCTATTGTCAACATGCCTCTCCATGGAGCTTTTTTTTCCTCTCCACCCATAGAATGTCCTGGATCCCAAGGTTAAGTCACTTTCCCTGAATGTTCAGGGCTTAAAACCCGTGAAAAAAACAAAACAGTGTTTAGTACTTGCCTCGTTTTTTTAACCACAAAGCAGATGTAGTGGAGTTGCAAGAAACCCACTTCTGTTCTCTAGTGCACCCCCTCATTTGGGATAATCCTTGCCCCATCTGCTAATAAGCTAAAAGCCTTCTAAAATGCAATGGAGTGGCCTTTCTTTATGGTTCTAAAATTTCATTTACATTACACCATAAGTTTAAGGATAAACAGGCACAGTTTCCAATTCTTATTGGTAAATTAGATGCCAAGATGATCACGCTAGTCTTCTGCTACGCTCCTAACACCAGACAAATATCCTTTCTCAAGGGTGTCCACAAAGAAATACAGAAAATTAGGGTGGGTAGTCTCATCTTAATGGGAGACTTCAATTTAGTCTTAGACCCCCCGACTGGATAGGACCTACCACCCTGACACTACATTGTCACCTGACACCTCGGGCCCTTCCCTCGCATTTCGCAAATTGATAGCTGAATATGACCTATGCGACGCTTGGAGCCCGTTTGCCCCTGGGGAGAAAGACAAATGGTCCCTTCAACACTCCAGATTGGTTTCTATACTCCTGATTACTTGGTCTGACCATGCCCTATTTCTCTGGTCCTGGTCACCATCTGCCTTGACCTCCCCCCAGACCGTGGCACCTGCCTGCTTATCTTCTCACCTCTCTAAAAGGTAAAACTGCCCTTCAAAAAACAGTAGATCACTACATTGCTAATAACTCCCCTGACGATACCTTCGTATTTACATATTGGTGTGCACTCAAGGCGGTCCTTCAAGTGATTGTTATACAAACCGGAGCGAGACTTAAAAAGGCTAATGTCTTCCTAGTACATGAGCTGGAGACTAAGCTGGTAGCATCAGAGACCAGAAACAAAACCCACGCGTCTTCTGCAGTGAAAACGGAGTTGACCCAAGGTAGAAAACAACATAATCATCTTCTCCTAGCCTGTACCCAGGCTGCTCTGTAAGGCCTTCGCCGCAGGTTTTATACAACAGGAAATAAAGTTGGCCGTATGTAAGATCGAAAGCTCCAAGGGCAATAGGCAATAAATTGCTGTAATACCTCTTTGCTGTGGGCTGTCTGGTACCACCTGACCGCATACTATGGATCAGGACCACTGGGAAGTTGATACAGAGAGGCTGGGTTCAACAAAGGACAGCCGAGGAATGGATAAGAGTGTAAGCTCTTATCTGTTGGTCACAGGATACAGCAGGTAATAGTCGAAGGCAGAATCTTCAATCAGTGATGGTTTATTGCTGAAGAGTCCCGACAAAGACTTTTACACACCAGTTTGTAGTACTGGTGATCATCTAGAAGTTCAGATGGAAAATGATACATTACATGGTCAAACAGTCCTCCTTTTATTCAGATTAACACACTTTGTCACGGGCTAGCCCATCCCCTTGATCCGACCAGGCACCGAAAAGTCAGATATCCTATTAGATAATTTAACATCAGGATATAATATAATCTTGCATCTAACACAATTTAACTTTCACATCAACCTGTGAATTCCTCAGATTTGCTGTCTACATTGTTAGGTGCTATCCTGTCTCTCTAACAAGACATGACAACAGGTAACAACCTCCTGCTGGGCCTTCAGGCGAAAGCAGGTGCTTGTCACTTCTGAAATGAAAAGACTTACTTAGCATTCCTGCTTTCAGCAAAACAGATTTCTTCTAGCCTGGCATATAAACTTAGAAATTAATACATTTCCTATACCGAAATATATACAATATAAAAAATACCAGTACATGTGAAATAATATAAATTAGCACACAGCGCTAATAATTTATATATATTTATACAATAAATTATTTATAAGTGATCCAGCCACAACAGACTACACTGGGACTTCATGAGACAAGTCCTGCCCAAATTTGGTTTCAGGGGGCACATGCTTCAGGCGATCATGGCTCTCTACTGTGGCCCATCTGCTAAAGTTTTTAGTAATGTATTTCTCTGACAAATTTACCATCACTGTTGGCACAGACAGGGATGCCCCGTTGCCTCTTATCTATGTTTGCAAATAAACCCTTGGCAGAACATCTTCGATGATCTATGGCCTGTAAGGGCTACAACCTCCTGGGGACCGACCACAGTCTGTGCCTATTTGCCAATGACGTCCTTCTCTTTGTGTCCAGCCCGGAGACATCGTTAGGATCATTTCACCATATACTGGGCAAATATAGCCAGGCGTCCTACTATGAATTGAATACCACAAACACTGAAGTGCTCCCACTGAACATCCCGGCTGATTCCCTAGCCTGTTTGAAATCCAGGTTCAAATATGTCTAGAAGGAGAAATCGATCTTGCATCTAGGGATACATGCCCCCTTGCACATATTTGAGGTTTACTACTCTACTCTATTGGCTCAAATCCTCAATTTATCTACCTCCTGGGTGGCGTACGAGGTCTCCTGGCTAGACTGGGTGACGGCCTTTAAAATTATGCTACTCCCTATGCTTAAGTACCCATTTAGAACTACCCCTTTAATGTCCGCACTCACCTCACTCATGTTCCGATGTACATGAAGGGGTAAGCCCACTCGGCTATCCTTTGCCCGTATGGCCTTGCTCAACAAGTAGGGAGGCCTAGCCCTACCGAACCTGACCCACTAGCAAGAAGCAGGCATTCTTACTCAGAGACGAGGCACTCCCAGCCCTGCAAAAACCTTGGGTTGACATGAAATAAGCCCCTCACTTTGCATGTGGCAGATTTGGCCTGGCTCACTGAGGCCTCACTCCCCTCATTCACCAACCTCTCTTCTAGATGCTCTTAAAGTCTGGGATAGAACAACTGGGTCCATCTCCATCTTTCCAACTAGCAACATCTCTTTACTTACAGTCCCTAAAGTCATGGCAAAAGGATTTGAGAATAACGCAAGTAATGGTTTTCACAAAGTGTCCTGCTACAGTGTTTTTAGACCTTTTTGTCAGATGTTGCTATGGTATACTGAAGTAAAATTGCAAGCATTTCATAAGTGTTAAAGGCTTTCATTTGCAATTACAAAGAGTCAATATTTGCATTGTTGACCCTTCTTTTTGAAGACCTCTGAAATTCCCCCTGGCATGCTGTCAATCAACTTCTGGGCCACATATTGACTGATGGCCGCCCATTCTTGCCTAATCAATGTTTGGAGCTTTGCAAAATTTGTGGGTTTTTGTTTGCCATTCATGAGCAAGCTCTGCACTGGTGGTGCCTCGATCCTGCAGCTGAATCAACTTTAGGAAATGATCCTGACGCTTGCTGGACGTTCTTTGGCGCCCTGAAGCCTTCTTCACAACTATAAAGTTTATTGTCATGGCAAAAAGGGACTTTGAAATTAATTGCAATTCATCTGATCATTCTTCATGACATTCTGGAGTATATGCAAATTGCCATCATAAAAACTGATGCAGCAGACTTGGTGAAAAGTAATATTTCTGTTGTATTCTCAAAACGTTTTGCCATGACTATACATTGCTCCCTGATTTTGGGTTTCACCAGCGGAAGTCACGGGTCCTCTCTTCCCTCACACATTTGTTTGGCTCCTTTGCATAGCTGCAGGAAAAATACAGCATTGACTCTAAGGAATTTATAAATACCTGCGGTTGCGTCATTGGATCAAGGACCACGCCATGGCTGTCCGTTCCATCCACCCCAGCCTCTTTTATATACCACACTAACTGGGGGCAGTAACAAAGGAGGTAATACATTTTGGTATCAAACACATATCTAGCCTTTCTGACATACTCAAACACACTTCCCAGAGTAAATGTGAAACGTAACTCAACATCATCCTGTCCCCGTCACAAAGGAGAACTATGGGAATTATGTTGCTCAAACTTTTGTATAGGACTTATCTCACCCTACCCAGTCTTCAGAAGATATGACCGCTCCAAACCCTGTTGGTGCAATTGTGGGGCCAATGGGGATATTATTCATGTGTTCTAGTCATGCCCAGTCATTCAGTCACTCTAGAGAGGAGTTTTAACCTCACCCGGAAAGATATGTCAATTTCTTTGACTCTGAATCCACTTACGCTCTTCTCCACTTAACCCAAACCAACTGCCCAAACACTATCGATACATCTGTGCTAAAATCTTGTGGCTGCTAGGGCTGCAGTTGCACAACTGTGGAAACAACCATCTCCCAATAACATTCATAAAATTGTTGCCAAAATTCATTTTAGCTTTTGCATGGAGACACTGGATGCCCATATTGATGGCGCCAGCCTCCCCTATTGTTAAATGGATGCCCTGGCACGAGTTCACAGCTGATGGAGATGGGGCTGGGAGCTTACGTGATCCAAGGACAACAGACTCTCACACCTCTGCTTCCTTACGACCTCCTTTATGGCTCCACACCAGCGTCAAATCCAGCCCCCTTAATATGTTTGCACAGCTCTGTATTTGAGAAATTCTGTTTATAGCTCTGTCTACGCCTTACTATGAACCCCCCTTTCTCTCTGTATCTCCTTTCCCCATACCTTAAAATTGTTGATAAAAAATATTAATGTTAGAATATGTTGGTTTCCTAGGAACAGAACTCCTTCACTGCACAACCATAAAGTGTCCATATCTTTGATAGCTACAGCTTTGCATATGACTGCAATTGCAGCTTTTTCAGTGAACGTAATTTGTGTCTGCGATTTGAAGCATAACTGCGGCCAACTCTTGATTCTCTTTTTAAATCGGTCTATCAGGTCTACCTACATACTTGATAAAGGTCACAAGATGTGACCAAAAGTTCGTATTTTAGCTTGGTGTGCCTTACATTCTCGTGTATACAAAACTTCAAAGGCTGCTGGTACCCAAGTGTAACCTTTGAACAAATTTTGATTTGAGGAAGAACCAGTTAGTTGTGGTGTGCTCCATCTCTGAGATGACTATTGCATTCTTGTGCACACATAGAACAAGAATCTGAAATCAATCCTAAAAGTACTATGACGTTCGTCACACCGCATATAGTAGGGCTATACATAAATAGGCAGGATTTTTTCTAACTACAAACATATGGAATAACACCATAAGGGCAATAGCAAAAGCTTGTTCTAATTTAGAAACACACAATACATTTCCTGCAATTTTTACTCCTCCTTCATTACTTTTCTGTAAGTTTTTTAAAATAACTTTATACCCCAATTTAAAACATATTTGCTTGACTTATTATTTCAAGCATTTTATAAATATGTTAGCATTGCAAAATATACATTTTGCTGTGCTGTTCACAATATAAGTAGCCAACTTCAGTTCTATTACTTGAGGCCTGTTGTTTTGTCCTTTAGATGTCATGGACCTCCAATATGACTCATAGTATCCTTATAATTGACACTATGGGGTATATTTTCCTTGAAATATAACTAATAGCTTAACTAAAAGTTGAACTTCTATGAAACCAGGTGTTATGTACTTGCCCTTAGATTTGCCCTCATTCAAGATGGCCGTGATTGCCTCATGAAGTTTCCATCTTGGATCTCTGTTATGAACTTGCCCTTACAATAGCCCTTATCCAAAGATGGCCCGGACTGTCTCATGAAGATTCCATCTTGGATCCCATTACCTGTTTGGGCCTAGAAAAGGCACTTCCTGTTATTAAGCCTTTGCACGAGTATTGTGTTTGTATCTGACCCAGATGCTTCCACAGATCCTTGCTTCCTTGTGATTTGGACTACAAGTACTTGATACTTCCACCAGACCTTTATCCTCTTGTGACTTTGGACTTTATTTGTTGGACACTGGAGATTTATTTATATACCAAAATAAATCCTGTTTATTTCAGAAATACCTGGCTATTGGGTTCCGTTTGTGATACCAGAAATGTGACACCAGGAAACATGGCAAATGCAACATTGTGCCATGATTTCCCATAATTTCTTCAACTGAGAACATCCAATGTTGGGGAACCACAGTCCTAGCTGCATCAAGAAGTGCAGAAGAAGACCGATTTCTTATACCAAATACAGGGTCAAGAGGGTGTATGTAAAAAAAAATAAAAAAAAAATATATATATATATATATATATACACACACACACACACACACACACACATATACGTACATATTATGGTGTGTTTAATATGGGGCTAATCTGTGGACAAAACCAGCAAATGTGTGTCATCATGCAGGTGCCTACGCTAGCTTTCAGAACACAAAAGACATTCAGGAAGGTGTAAGGGGAACAGATTAAGAGAGCAATTTGAAAGGGGTTTTTTTCCACCGATCTCACTAATGACACCGATGATCTTTGGGAGAACAAATAGCCCCCATTGCATTCTTTTTCGGATAGTAAGATTTCCAACATGCTTTAAATATAAGAGCAGTTAGGTCAGCGAGGACACCAAGGTGACTATGTCTTAATTTTTTCACTGTAAATTGTAATCATCTATAATGCATACATTTTGTTTTTAAACTTTCATTCTTTGCTAACACAGTTCATTGGGGGCAATGGTAATATCTTAATACCCCTGTTACTTCACTTATCTCTGTGACTTGTTAGATACATTTTTAAAACCTTGTGTCCATAA
Organism: Mixophyes fleayi; assembly: GCF_038048845.1. Lineage (NCBI taxonomy): Eukaryota > Metazoa > Chordata > Amphibia > Anura > Limnodynastidae > Mixophyes > Mixophyes fleayi. The sequence goes on from NC_134406.1 coordinate 189,979,163, forward strand.
CGACATTTTCCAGCAAAGCACTGGACATATGATAACCATAATCATGAGTCTCAAACGATTAAAGTATATTCTAAAAGGATACAACAAACTATACAATATACCATAAAAACTACATTGAAAACAGATGTCAGTAATTCCACTTTAATACATTAACGATACCTGACAAAACACATGCTAGCTTTTCCAAGTGCAATTTGAAAATTGCCATTTCCAATTGTTTTATCTTTCCAGTACCATTTAATAAGCTATTTGCTCTTTAGCATTATGTAAATTGCATATTCGTTCTCAGGTCTTTAACTAATTCTCAAAGACTTTTTTCTCCTTTAACAAAATGATTTACTGTGATAAAGAACAGCTTAGCGTGAGGATTTTCTTTCTACTTATCTAATGTTTGAGTGAGGTTACAATTTAAAACAATGGTTGAATTACAAAAAGGGCAATATTATTCAGCAGCTTAAAATAGGTGTCAAAACATTTCCAGTCTGAGTTACATCAAATGTTAAAACTGGAATGGGAACTGAGGTAAGGAAACAGATTAAAGTAGTTTGGACAGGTAGTTGGCAGTTGCTCATGCCCCGGAGATAAAAGTTTATCTGGTCGTATGTGCAAAACTTCACTATAGTCATTTGTCATTCCTTGCACAGCAAGTCCACAGACCACTTCTTTTTTAGACAACTTCCCGAATTCTTAACCAAGTACTATAATATTTTTAAAGCATGCACAATACACCTGTTATTTTTTTGCCAGGATAGTTTCGTTAAAATATTGAGAATAGGTTCTAAGTGTATGACGTCTTACCAAAACATCCTGTAGCTTTGTCCTGCTTTTATACACTTACCGCTGTGGCACATTTTGGTCTTTTGTACTTGTATGTTACTGGTTTACTTTTTTCAATAAAAAGTTATTTTACATAAAAAAAAACAGTGAGAAGAGATAGGGGGTTTGAGTTTGAGCTATACTCCCAATAGACAATATGCAAGTAAGTTACTCAAAAGGAGAATAGACTTCTGGGTAACATCATTTATATAACAGCCATTTAATCATGTAAACTGGAGTAAAATTACCATGTTCTCTTTACCATTTCCTCCTCTTCTCTTTATTAATGTCACTTCTTTTCTAAAACTTTTGTTACTGCACTTTAACAACTTGATCCTTTACTCTAATTACTCAATATAGCAATTTGTTTTAACGTCTCTATGACATCCATGCAATCACATTACATACTCTGAAAGAAACTTATTTTTGTCCAGAATCACCCTACAAGTTGAGTTAACAGAACCTGTTGTTGATGAGAGCTTCACCTATAGCAACCCCCTTTCCATTAGAACCAGATATGTTCGCCGTAACTCGGTTGTCCCCAAGACTTATCCTCGAGTAGTGATAACTCAATTCCGTTAGGTAGGCACCACAGAGGACTTGACAGTGGGATGCAGTACCAACCTCCACCAGTATAACAGATTGGCAGTGTGGAGTAGAGGATGGTGTAGTACTAGCTTTGGCCTGTGTGAGATGGAGCTAGAGAATAACACAGTATCAGGAAAAATGCCGGAGCATGATTGAGCAGTAAATCTGTACTGTGAAACACTGCTGACACAGGTGAGTCTGATGGAGTGAATAGTCCGCACCACGATCCTGTGGCAGCGAGGAGATCTCAGACGAAAAGGCCTCCAGAGTCGGAATCCAGGCAGAGGTCAGGGTCAAGAGCGAACAAGCAAGGTCAGTATTCAGGCAGAGCTCTGGGTCACGAGCAAACAAGCAAGGTCGATAGTCAAGCAGAGATCACAACGGGTATCAATCAGGAAAAACAGGCAGTCAATTCACAGAACTAGGAGCACGGAGAAACAAGCGTGTGAACACTTTAACCGGCAAAGGCAGAGTGAAGCTGACAGGTATTTAAACCAGTAGTAGCCAATCAGGGCAGGTGTTCGATAGAGCTGCAGGTGAGAGGAGTTCAGGTGATCACACCCAAGCTGAAAACAACACTGCAGCAGCCAAAAAGAAAACAGCAGTTACCTGCTGTTCCTAACAATTTTATTACATTTGTAGCCATGTCATAGCATAGTAAAGACCAACAGCTAAGAAAAAGCCTGTTTAAAATTAATCGTGGATCTTGAGCTTGTATACATGAAATTATTCTTAGTTCAGTGGAACTTTCACTACCATATTTTCTAAAGTCTTGCTTAAATCCCAAATCATGCAGTAAAAGGTGTCCTCCTTTCCTATGGGACAAAGACAGTCAGAGTGCCACCACACAAGAGATGCATGCAATTTTGTTTACTATTGAGAGGGTCACTGCACACTGATATCAACATATGAATTCAGTTTCCAGCAACAATCCAATTTAAGGCAGACACATCAATGCCCAATGAGGAGCAGTGGCTTTTAAATGCAGAAAATTTACTATACCCAACATGAACTTGCAATCCCATTACAATATATTTTAAATACTCTGATTCAATAAATATTAGATTTATAACATGAGTACTGATATAGACAATTTTTTGAAGAATACAGAGCAAGAAAATGGTAAGTCAGCCCCTTTATATCCAGAGGTGCTTTGTACCTTAATGATAGGAGCAAATTTATCATTTGGTAAGAGATGCAGGTCACACTGGAAATGTTTGCTTTATTTTTAGTCCGTTAATTAATTATTCTCCTTTTACACAAATTAGAGTTTCTCTAGCTAGCATGCTGCAATATTTGATGGAAATTCTATAGGAAACAATGTAAAATGCACCTTTGCATAATTCTGCCCATGGTCAATGCCATGCAATTAATGCAACCCCAAAAATATACCGCAAAATATACTCAGCAGTATGATACCAAATATGTACTTTACAGGACTGCACACCTGCCAACATTTCCGAAATAAGGATAAACTAAGTCACTTGCTCATCAATCCAAACCATGCCCTAGTGTATGAGGCTGCTGTATGGCAGAGGCATTATCAGCCACCAATAATAAAACAGCCATTGGCAACTGGCACTTCTGTGCAGCTACCAGGTGCGTGGTACATTTGGAAAAAGGACAGATAGTGGAGGGTGGAGACATGAAAGATGAGCAAACCTGTGTAGAAATTTTAAGACAGTAATTTGCTGGCAGCCATTACTGCCCCTCACAATTTATATTAACTGATACTCCTTACTATTCTGGTTCTGGTGAAGTCTTTCACTTTTGTGCTGCATGGGCAAAGTTGTGGTTATCCCCCAGCTTGAAGTAGATCTGTGCCTGGTATATTTGTTTAGCACCATGCTCACTGCTAGACACAGAGCCAAGACACTTGCTCATGTTCACCGCTGTTGTGGAGGCAGCTGCTGCCACCAAGAAGACCATGGAGATCACCAAAGAATGAACAGAAATTACAACAGCAATGACAGTTGAACTCACAAATGAGTTGTATCAATGGAATCATGTCTTATCCTATGTGGGACATAACTACTGCTTACTAATATAAAGCTGCATTCCCACGTTCTGCCCAATTAGAGCAAAGCCTCTCTGTATTGAATAAAAGCTAGTAGTGTTGCAGCTCTGTAAGTTCATTAACAATTTTGTTTTCCCCTCTCCAGGAGTCTTCTTGCAAGAGCGGGAATGCAGCGTCTAAGAAGGCCGTTCTGTCGCCTGTCACCTCGCATTTGTGTAGAACGTCAATGTAAAATAAAATTAATGAATAGATTATCTACAATTGCTGCCATTGCAGGTAAAAGAAAAGCACCCTACTCCAAGGCACCTAAAAAATAAGTGAAGAGCTATGGAAGGAGGGGTATTATATGGGGAGGAGCGAGAATACAACCAGTTGAAGGTTAGCACTGTCCCCAAAAAAGGATGAATGAGAAGCAGCTATTAGTGTACAGAGGACTGCTCAAAATAACATGAAGTGCAAAAATATGTGTAAATATTGGTTACAGTGATAATGATTTAACTCGTATAACTTGGCTGCAAAGTCAACCCAGTGTTCATCAGTTATAGATGTCATACACACAGAAAGATTTACATGCAAATCATACAGTTACAGAGGGAAATAAAACGTAACCTCACAAAATATTTACCATTTGTAAACAATTTTTTAAAGGTGCCTTGTGTTACCTAATACAAACAATGTTGTCAAAAGGAAAACATGTTCTTTAACTCACAGGAGCTTCCTTGACAACTATCAAGAGGGCATAAATGTGTAAAACAAAAACATGTAAACAAGATTTATCCCACAGATTAATTACTATGCATAAAACCACAAATAAGTTTATTATGGTAAATAAACAATCATAACCAGCTGCTCTGTTAATTTTAGAAAGGTTGCAATTCTGTAGAACCCCTAGAAATATGTAGGCCCAATGTCAATGCTATTCTTAGGAAACAAAGACCAACGATTTAAATCCTTCTGTATTAAAACACTGGGCAGTTAACAATTGTTTGCAAACTTACAATACAAGGCATCTAGCAAACTAAGATAATGGGGGATATTTGACAAAATGAATAGGCAACGGTGCAAGAATGTGCTAAATTCTTCCCTTAACAACAATCAAGATTGGAACGAATACAGTTAAGGAAATAAATTGTGCACAAAGTTATCATAGATGTCCCAGGATAACTCTAGCTTTACTATTTCAATGCTATTATAGGAAATAAATTCAAGTACCGGAATATAAAGCATAAACTTCAATGCTCAAATCACAGAATTTGTATTGCCTGTGCATGTAAAGGCCAATCAGAAACTGTATGTTACCATCAAAGTACAAACTAGGTGCCACCATCTACAAAAACATTGGTGGCTTACAGTCCAAAGTAGTAAATTATTTTTTGCTGCAGTTTTCTTCAACATGAAAGTTTCAGGAATTAAGTTTCCCACCCTCATTCCTTGTGACATTCATTCCAAAATTAATTTTAACCTATGGGTCTAGAAACCAAACATGGGTCACCATGTAATTTATGGCAGGACCCCAGAATCCTCTTTCCAAACCTTGTATGCTTACAACTGACTATCTGAATACCAATACTAAATACCAGTTGTACTATTACAGTTCTGCAGAAGTTGTTTGTTTTCTACAGATTATTTTCTGATAATACACAATTCGGAGACAGTTATTAAGGAATTTTACCCATTAATAATTAAAAACTGAATCAAGGTTTAAGACGTCAATCACAGACAAAAAGGTTATGAGGCCAGTTTAAACATTCTTTACTTTGTACTACTGCTTTCAGCAATTCTGCAGCAGGAGCAAAGCTGTACCTAAAGTAATAGACCTTTTCCAGCCAAGGCTTACAGGAATCTGTATGACAACTTTAAACTAAAACTTTATCAGTGCCTGTTGAATTGTTATTTTGTAAAGATCACAGCAAATATAATTTGGCTACAAAAGTCCAATTTTCTGTATTTCACTCAACCAAAACATTTGACATACCAGTTTTCTCTGAGGTTCTCAGAAAGATCATGTCAGCTGGGATTCGTTGATTCTGTAAATAAATAAATGTACGCATAAAAAAATAATTCCGATCAAGATATGCTCTATAGTATTAGCAACCAAAAGGTCACAGACAGGATTGAAATGCAATTAAAATAGGATTTATCTCAGTACTTTATATTCTGCATTTGCAATTTAGAAATCAATATTTTAAAAAATTATACAATAAATAAGTAACAGTTAAGCCTTCCAAATTCTTCCCATTGGTGAACATCTAAATGCACTATGAATTTCAATAAGGACTGTGATTATTTTATGCTGCTGTATACATTAACTAATAGTAAAATTCAAGCAGTAACATAGCACTAGAATACTCTTTCAAGGCTTTAATATGAAATATGGTCCCAGCATGCATAGTATTATCAATGTTCAACGCAAAACTGGAACAATATCCTAGAATAACGAATGAAAAATAAACATGATATATGGGTTTTATTATATAATTATAAAATCATAGTTATATATATATATATATATATATATATATATATATATATATATAAAGCTTGTTTAGTATTGTTGGATCTAAAGAACTAAGGCCTAAATATAATAAGCCATGTGCATTGGAAAGCAAAATAGGAATTTTTGATTGTTATGCCTGGATTTTCTCGCTTCACGATATCAAGCAATTTTTAATTGGCCTGCATTTGTGCAAATATTAGAGTAATGAAATATTACAGGAGTACAATATGTGGTGATCCATTGGTGATTTAATTGGTAATTTGAAAGTTTTTTTTTATAGCTTTAGTGACTATACTCTGTTTTAAATCGATTCACTACTAATTGTCTGTATGTTAACTGATTGGTCTCTAATACAAATTGTCAAATATATATAAGAATTCCAAAGATTATTAAAATAACATTATACAAATGAAAATATAGCAGTTCATTATTCTTAGGTTATAATACAACATAGCTTTTAAAAAATAATCATAATCAAGAGGCAGATAGAAGCATAAACATGAAACGGCTACTTGAGCCAGGAACAAATCTCTTGGTAATTGCTGTTATGAGCTCTTTTTGTGTAAGGGAGAGATAGAGAGATGGGTGAGGGAGAGAAGAAAAGGGGTGAGTAGGGAAAAGCAGGATATCCCAAATTAGGGCCCAGGGTTGATCCCTTACTTTATAACTTATACTGGAGATTAAATCAATTTAGTTAGCACTGATCTAGTAGGAAAAGGGGAGCCAAACCTTATTATTAAATACTGGAATTGAGTTTTGAAGAGAGTCGTATAGCTGCTTTATTGGCACATTTCACTTTAGCTTGTTATTAACTTCTAACATGGGTGGTGCTTCTCTTTTCCATTTTTCTCAACACAACAGATGCAAGGCACATGTGAGAGGCTAGTTTAAATCTTTTTTTTGAAAGACTTCTAGGTGTTGACTGTCAGTCAGTACATGTGCAAGCAGGAAAAATGGGCAAGCATAAGGATCTGAGCAACTCTGACTAGTGCCAAATTGTGATGGCTAGATGCATGGGTCAGAGCATCTGCAAAATGACTTGTGGTGTTCCCGGTATACAGTGGTCAGTATGTAAAAAAGTGATCCAGGGAAGGATAACGAGTTAACTGGCAACAAAGTCATGGACGCCCAAAGTTCACTGATTCACGTGGTGAGCGAAAGCTAGCCTGTCTGGTCCACAGAAGAGCTACTGTGTCACAAATTGCTTAAACAGTTAACGCTGTGTATGATAGAAAGGAGTCAGAACAAGGACTGCATCGCTGCCTGCTGCATATGGTGCTATGTAGCCGCAGATCGGTCAGAGTCCCCATGCTGACCCCAGTCCACCACTGAAAGAGCCTACAAATGGCACATGAGCGCCAGAATTGGACCACAGAGTAATGGAATAAGGTGGCTTGGCCTGATGAATCATGTTTTATTTCACATCTTGTGGTACGGCCGAGTGCGTGTGTGTAGTTTACCTGTGTAAAAAATTAAACCAGGATACAATATGAGGAAAAAGGCAAACTGTTCTGCTGGGGAACTTTGGGTCCTGGCATTCATGTGGATGTTACTTTGACACATACCAACTACCTAAACATTGTTGCAGACTAAGTACACCCCTTTATGGCAACGGTATTACCTGATGGACTATTTCAGCAGGATAATGCACCCTGCCACATAATAATACGCTCTGCAAAACTTGTTCAGGAATGGTTTGAGGAATGTGTCAAAGAGTTCAAGGTGTTGACCTGGCCTCCAAAATTCCCGGATCTCAAAACAACCGGGCATCTGTGGAAGGGGGAAATGCTGGGGGAAAACAAGTCAGAGCCATTTAAGCCCCACCTCGCAACTTACATAAGGTTAAGGATCAGCTGCTAACATCTTGGTGCCACATAGAACAGGACACCTTCAGAGTTCCTGAGGCCTTGATGGATCAGAGCTGTTCTGGTGGCACGAGGGGGACCTACACAATATTAGTAAGGTGGTTTTAATATTGTGGCTGATCAGTGTATATGATAAGCTTTTACAGGAGTAAGATACCAGTCAAGTAGAAACATATAGCTGTTCTCATTATTAACTTTGATCCAAAATGTTTCAAATATTTCAAGCAATTTGACAAGATCCCTTCCCTGAGTAATGGTTTCCAGCACAGGAAATTTCAATGATTTAACAAACATCTAGCAGAATCAATGCAGAATTGGGGAGTCAGTTGCCTTATGTCTGTAAGATACTTACCTGTCCTCGTTCCTGCTCCCATTCTGCTGCCGAACACACTACCTGACTTCCGGGCATTGGCTCTCGGCAGTGTGATCATGTGACTCATAGGGTAGGGGGGTGTTCAAATCAGCATTGCTATTAAACCCAGCAGGATCTGTGACACAGGATCTGTGTCAGAGCAACAGTTCCTGACAGCATATGACCCTACTCTCTGTTGCCAGTTTTCAGTCTGCTCCTGTGTTCTTGTGCTTGCACTTCTGTTCTCCAGTGTATAACCCGGCTTTCTTGACTATGTTATTGGATCTCCCTTCGGTACCCTGTATTTGAGCATATCGGCATTGACATAGCCTTCCCTTCTGACTCCGGCTTCTCTATTCCTCTTGTACAATTGTGTACCAGACCCGGTTATACTGAAGACATCTGGATTCCATCTCTGAACCGCATCATCTGTTTCGCTTGCTTCTCTGGCTACTGGATCTATCCTACCACAGCCTCTCCATCTCTCACTTCTCAAGTCAAGGGGGCCGCGACTTGCGAACCTCCAGCAGCAAAGCCAATACCACATTGCAGCAGATCTTGGTGAAGACCATGGGGTTCGCTAGACTCCGCACCTTGGATTGGATACTCCCGTGGAATAACAGCACTCTGGGGAAATCCTGTGCTAATTCTGACTGATTGGTTACTCCCATGGCATAACAAGGTTTAAAGCAAATAATACAGAATGTCAAAGACTAATCATTATCTAATCAGCATTTTTTTTTTATCTATTGGCTTTCTCTTATGATAGACTTGGTTTTAGCTCAAGCATGTTGATTTAATATATTGTTGTTAATTATTATTACTTACTGCACTTCAAGATGAGGACATACCAAGCACAGGTAGGTTCTACATCTTGGGTGAAATATAGCAGCTTTTAGTTTGGATTAGCACTCATTGGGCTTGAGTCATTAAGGAGAGCAAAGCAAAAAAAAAAAAGGAGTAAACCTTCTCCTGGACAAACCATGTTACAATGCAAGGGGTGCAAATTAGTTTACTATTTTGCACATCAGTTTAATTCTGGCTTTTTTTTTCCAAGTACAACACAAATCTGTGATACCTTTATTTTTACACTGAAATTTAAAGTTGATAAAGGACTTCTGTTAACCCCACTAAAAATCTATCCCCACATTTAAAATTAACATCCCCCTCCAATGTAACATGGTTTTGCCATGGTGCAAAGTTGCTCCTTTTTATGCTTTGCTCTCCTTAATAACCCAGGCCCATTGTGTTTATTTTCTACCTTAAAAATGAGGGGCAGATTTATTGCAACAAAAAAATAATTGTAATAAATTCACTGGTTTTAATGGCTTTGTTGATTTGATCTAACATTATACTAAACAATGATTCAATTGCCATACAAACAGGTCAGTTTGGTTCATAGAAAAACATTAACACAAAATTTCAGATTATTAGTTTAATGCCCACATTTTACGCATTTGGTCTCATCTCCAGGAGGTATAATTTCAACCACCGGTGTATCCATTACATTTCTGTTAAGACTTATAAATTTCATAAAATGGTGAGGATGTAAATCTGGAATTGAGGGTCAGTACATCTATTTGCAATGTTATATGAAGGTTTGCAGATAAAATATTGGCTGCACTCAAAAAAACTATATAGAATAGATTTTGAATACAAATCAACCTTTGAGCCTTCTCTGCAAAAAATTGGTATTTTATTTATATCATCATTTAGTTATGGAAATTCTGATCTTAGAGCACAGACCTTCAGCTACAATCAACATTACATCATTTTTCACGCTTCCAGATTAGTTGCAAGTACATGATATTACTATTCTAATTTCAGTGGTTAATTTTGTGTGACATCATCATCTATGCTTGAATCCACATCCTGCATCCTTTCAAGTAGTTAAACACAAATATTATTGCAATGTGGTATGTTTTTAAACCCTAGGCCGGCGGTTCCCAAACTGGGTGCCGCGGCGCTGTCATTGGGGTGCCACGGGCCAGACATAGCAAAAAGAAAGAAGACAAAAACTTACCAATCCGCCGGGCGCCGGGACCTTGCAGCCTCCTCTCTCCCGCAGCAGCTGTCACTGACGTCGATATTCAGCTGCTGCGGGAGAGAGGAGGCTGCTGGGTCCTGGCGCCCGGCGGATTGGTAAGTTTTTGTCTTCTTTCTTTTTTTCCTATGGCTGGCGCGCGGCAGAGGAGTGAGCGGGATCGTGACAGGGGCAGTGTTTGGGGACACAGCGTGACAGGGGCAGAGGAGGGGGACACAGCGTGACAGGTGCAGTGTTGGGGGACACAGCGCGACAGGGGCAGTGTTGGGGGACACAGCGCGACAGGGGCAGTGTTGGGGGACACAGTGTGACAGGGGCAGTGTTGGGGGACACAGCGCGACAGGGGCAGTGTTGGGGGACACAGCGCGACAGGGGCAGTGTTGGGGGACACAGCGCGACAGGGGCAGTGTTGGGGGACACAGCGTGACAGGGGCAGTGTTGGGGGACACAGCGTGACAGGGGCAGAGGAGGGGGGACAGTGTGAGAGAGGACAGTGTGTCTGGATGCAGAGGGGGCAGAGTGCCTGAGGGCAGAGTGTCTGGATGCAGAGGGGGCATTTTTGCATATAACTAAATAAGTATTTCTGTCCTGACCTAAATACTTATTACAATTTTTTGACCCAACTACTTCTAAAACAGGACTGCTCAATAATTATTTTGGAGGGGTGCCTTGAAAAAATTTGGAGACTCTAAGGGTGCCGCGAACTGCAAAAGTTTGGGAACCACTGCCATAGGCTATAATAAAATAGAAGAATTTCTATTTAAAATTTGGATGTTGTTCTTTACAAAAAAAAAAACAAAAAACAATTGCTCCAAAAAAAATAGTCAGAAACTTAATAAAATAAAGAGATGTCTTTCAATGCCATAATAAGAAGTTAAAAGACAAAACAAAATAACAAAAAACAACAGACTGGCATCCCAGTATAGAAATATGAGCAGATTTAAAATCCTTCAGTTTAAAAGTGCTCTTCTACACACTGTCTACCGTAATTTACGCTCTCAATTCAAAACTACCGAGGTGCCAAAGTAAGAGGATATATAACACTTGATATAGCATGTCATATGTATATAATTGAAGTAAAGAGCCACAGGCTACTAGACAATGCAATCTGCTGGTGAGCAACATTGATGACATCATAAGATATGTACTATAAAACTCTGCTAGAGAGCAGAAGCGTAACAGATGTTCTTGCTGTGTATTTTTATTTAGCAGAGTCAATTCATAGAGAGTGCAAAAGGCTGACCTAAGGCTGCAGAAGCACACTGTGCATTCAGCTATTTACAGATGTTTTATACATCTGTTCTTTTCAGCAAAGCTTTTTTGATTATGATACTAACTGTGACATAAAAATAATATAAAATAAGCTTATCACATATGCAGAAGTACAGTGGCAATAATGTTTATTATAATTCTATGATTTGTTAAAATGATTCTTATGAAAATTAACTGTAAATAGAAATTGATATTGGCAGATAATCTCATTTTTTAAGTATTGCTTTTACCGGGGCGAAAAAGTACTTTCAAATAGGCAAAGATTGTAAAAATGTAAATATTTAATCAAACTAAAATAAGTTGCCTGTTTGAAGATACATGTCACTGGAATTTCAACTCTTTCAAAATAAATATATTAAAGTCACAATAAAGACGAATGATCTCTTGCCTCGGCCAAATCTAATCAATGAAGAAGAAGATACACCTGCGGAAAAGGTAAAATACCTAACCGCAAATGTATTTTATACAGCTAATTTGTACAACCACATATAAGTATAAACCATCAGAAGAAAATATGAAATAGATGTATAACGTTATTATGCAACATATTTTACAAAGCAATACAATTAACTTGTAATTTTATTAAACATATAAATGACCTGTTTGGGACACCATCTGAAGCACAGGGATAGAGGTCCCACCCCTTACCAGGGTGTGCCTGTTTGATTTGGATTTGGAGAGGGGTTTAAAGGAAGTCATTCCAAATATGTGTTTAACCTGCTGTCTCTGATAAAGGTGATCATGTCTAAATCATGGATTGGGAACCGTCCCAAGCGCTTCCAGGATCGGGTAACTCTTGTACATGGCACTGTTCGGCATGAGCGTTTCACCGACAAATGTATGGAAGCCCTGAAGAAACTCCACAAAGTCTGGTTGCACGGGCCAGTCTGGTATTACTCCCCCCTGGATGATAGCATTGTTCTCCTAGAGTTGGATCCTGTAGAGAGCTGCTTACCTCCCTTGATCTCTGGTGGTTCCATTTCATTTCTCTGTACCTTCTGTTTTGAAAGCTCATATTCATTGCTATATAAATCTCACCTTGAAACACTTTCTCTTTACTATACTAGAAATGTCTTATAATTTTGCATAGCAGGTGCACATCTACCATTGTACTATATGTCAACTTTTCAGTATGTCATACTCTAGCATTCCCTGTTACTGGGCTATTCTTTGCATGTTTTGTATGTATTGAAAAACGTTTTAATAAAGATAGACAATTTAAAAAAAATAATTAATAACCATCATATTGGTCAACTTGAAATGTAATGGTCCTTCCTAATGCTAACTTAAATGAGCAGGTTGCAGGTTTAGCCAACATGTGGCTGTCCATCTGTTGTCACACTGCAACTCCCAAAGCCCTATGGATTGTAGAGGGTAGTATAAAATCTGATATTGGAGTACTTATGCAGTATGAGTTGTATCAGTGCAGCATAAAGCTTCTTATTTTGTTGCCTCAAAGGCATATGTCAAGAGGCACAGGCACATTTATGGAAGGGAACACTTAGTATCATTCATAGAAAAATAGACTAGGTACAAGAGTGACTATCCAACTTACTCTATACAAGTTCATAACTTGTGATATAAAACAAAATCACAGTCATATGGAAAGTCATGCCAAGAAAGTCTGATGCCTAAGCATCACAGGTTAAAGTGGAATTCAGTACAGTTATTCAAAGATATTCACAACTCCTTTACCTGGATGATACTGCAAAAAAAACTTGTACATTACAACGAGGCACCAAATTGCACGTACAAGTCAACATTTTCAAATGCTTTTAAATAAATGTGAAATTTCGTACCATCTTCAACAAATGCAACCATAATCAGCCATGTACTATTTACTTTTCCTTACTAGTAATTAGAATGTTAGATCGGTTTGAAAAATAACAAGGTGCTTAAAACTGAGGCTTTCCTTAGTGGCATGAAAATTGAACACTTCACACAGATTGTTTGTTTGCTTTAGTTGTAAACATATGGATAGTCCTTCCAAATGACTCATTAATTTCACTGTTGAAGTGCTGTTAATGCATCTACCAGTCAAATGCCAAGTTCAGCTCATTTGCAGCTGTAATAACCAGGAAGCTCTATAATATTATATATATATATATATATATATATATATATATATATATATATATATATATATACACACACACACACACACGTGTGTGTGTACATTTCATGAGAGAGAAAAAGACAGGGAGACAGAGAAATAAAATATTGCCTCAGAAATTAGGTGCAGGTCTGGAAAAACAATATCCACAAATTTAAGCAGCCAGCACGTGATAAATGAAAAAAACAAACAATTCCAATAAGCCATTTAAGCACCCTAACTTCAAAAAAAATATTATATAGAATACTAAGCAACCCTATGTGTATATATATACACACACACCGATTAACAACATTTAAAAAAACAAACAAAAAAACCAAAACACTGACAAGTCAGGTGAATAACATTGATTATCTCATTATTATGGCACTTGTCAAGGGCTGGGAAATATTAGGCAGTAAGAGAACAGTCAGTTCTTGAAGTTCATGTGTTGGAAGCATGAAAAACGGGCAGCGTAAGAATCTGAGCAACTTTGACCAGAGCCAAATTGTGACGGCTAGACCTGGTTCAGAACATCTCCAAAATGAAAGGTCTTGTGGGATGTTCCCGGTATGCAGTGGTTAATACCTACAAAAGTGGTCCAAGAAGGGACAACCGGTGAACCAGCAACAGGGTCATGGGTGCTCATTGATGCACATGGGGAGTGAAGGCTAGACCATCTGGTCCAAACCCATAAAAGAGCACAAACTGCTACAAAAAATAATGCTGGTTATGATATAAAAGTGTCAGAACACACAGTGCATCACATCTTGCAGGGTATGTGGCTACACAGCCGCAGACTAGTCAGAGTGCCCATGCTGACCCCTGTCAAACACCGCAGACACCTACAATGGGCATGTGAGAGCCAGAACTGGACCATGGAGCAATGGAAGCAGGTGGCCTGTTCTGATGAATCACGTTTTCTTTTACATCATGTGGACAGCCGGGTACATGGGTGCCATTTACCTGGGGAAGAAATAGCACCAGGATGCACTATGGGAAGAAGGCATGCCAGCAAAGGTAGTGTGATGCTCTGAATGTTCTGCTTGGAAACCTTTGGAAATTCATGTGGATGCTACTTTGACACATACCACCTATCTAAACATTGTTGCAGACCAAGTGCACCCCTTTATGGCAACGGTATTCCCTGATAGCTGTGGTGTCTTTGAACATGATAATGTGCCCTGCCACATGACAAAAAATTTTCAGGAATGGTTTGAAGAACATGACAAAGAGTTCAAGGTGTTGACTTGGCCTCCAAATTCCCCAGATCTCAATCTGATCGAGCATCTGTGGAATGTCACACCTATAGAGGCCCCACCTCGAATCTTACAGTACTTAAATGATCTGCTGCTAACGTATTGGTGTCTGATACCACAGAACAGCTGTACACTCTCTCTATCTATATATATATTTATATATCATTATGTTGTAATATACACAACATTTCTATTAATAGTTTTATTTAATATGATAATTGTATTTTATATATATATATATATATGTAAAAATGTAATACTGGTGATATCTTGGCTCAGGTTTTTTAATTAATATCTTTATGTATATACACTATATGTTTGTACTTTGATTAGAATTATCCTATTGAACAGATTGATTGGATTTAGTGTATACACACAAGCACTCTCTGATAGCTGAACTACTGTTTTAACATCTAAGGCTCGTTTTATGTTTTAAAATAAGGTTTGAATAAAGTTGGTTGAGAAAAAACCAATTGACATCTGACGTCTGATAGACGTCCTCACGTGTAACGCCAGGTGACGCCACTTGTGCGCATGCGCAAGATGGCGCGGCACATACTATTTATATTCGTGACTTGGAGAGTCACACAGTATGATTCCTCCTGATGAAGTCTCTGCTTAATGAGACGAAACGCGTTGAGGATTGCTTCCTAAGAGCCTGCTGGTTTATATCTAACAGCGCGGCAGCGTTTTCTTTGTTGAACCTTGCTGAGGATTATCTCCCTAAAGACTCAGTGACCTGTATCTCTGGCAACGAGGTAGCGCGATAGTTATTGGATCCTGCTGTCCTGTTCCAGCTTAAAGATACCCAGATAAGCATATATCTTAATCTTTAATGTAAGTGTACATCTGTATTTTACTCTGCAATAAATATGTAATCATATGGTATTACACTATGAGAACCTTTTTTCTTCATATAAACATGGTTATTACTGAGGATATATGAAGTGCCTGTCTGTGATCCCGTAAATATTGAGCAACAACACTCCACCAGCCTGAAGGGGAATCAAAGTTATTCTAATCTATGAAGGGACCAACTATACCTACAGATAAGCTTTAAAGTTCTTTTATCTGGTACGCATATTGGTATGGTGTTGGTGGTCTTGGAAATATTTCCTCCTGTGTGTGTGTTTTTTTCCTTACTGATTCACTCCTAACACCTGAGTGCCTATATCCACTTGGTGATCTAAAATTCTGGCTTGTGGTACACCTATCTGTATTGTTGAATACAGTATTATACTATGTGGCGCCCCCTCCTACTTATTTTGTTATATATATATATATATATATATATATATATATATATATATATATATATATATATATACACACATATATATATATATATATATATATATATATATATATATATATATATATATATATATATACACACACACACACACACATGCATACATATATACAAATGTATGTATGTGTATATATATATATATATATATATATATATATATACACACACACACATGCATGCATATATTTACATGCATACATGTATGCATACATACATATACATACAGAAATATTGCACACACATTTTTAAATACAAATTTTCTGTTCAAGGCACTTATTATTTTTTCTGTTTTCTCTCAGAAATAAACAAATTCAGAATTAAGCTGCCGATCTTGCTCTAACGCTCACTATACATAAAACATACCGATTTTGACATGTGTGAGTACCAATAATAGGTGGCACTTTACTGTGTATACAGAAAACTCCCATATAATGTACATTTTTCACTTACTATTAACAAGGCAGTGATTTGGGATATAATTCTATAAAAAAAAATATGACAGTGTTCAGTGAGTGAATTTTCTGAGCTATTCACATAATTAAGGAAAATTAAGACTATACAGTCAATCCTCCACTACAACACATCAAGACAAATAAATACAGAAATAACAATTGTTTAGTTTTGATTACCTTTTCTACTATAATTAGGTCTCCAACTTGTATATCTGAACTTTTTACTTGTACTTTACCTACAAAGAAAAAGAAAGTCAGAATCTATATATATATATATATATATATATATATATATATATATATATATACTTATATATACACATACATACATACATACATACAAACCATATGAATCGTATACACATATGTCTGGTGGATAGAAAAAAACAAAACACTAGAAGTCAGTGGCAGACATTTATATAGCACTTTTTATCATGTTAGATCAGTCCTCCTCATTATTATGCATTCTATTGACCTTAAATATTGCACTGTTTCAAATTTTGTTTTGAATAAACATGGGATATTTATTGAAAGCAGGAAAGGCAAAACAAATAGCAACATGTGCTCACAATGTCACTAAGCAAAAAGATGTACACAAGTTCTCATGTTTTTCTAAAGCTTTGGGTAACCAATTTTGGTGCCTGGCATTGTAGGAAAAAAGTGCAGACATAAATTTGTTTCCAGTGTATCTCCAGTTTTATTCATACATCCTGGTGATGACAACACTACATTACAGGTCTTTCTTGCATTACTTTAAACCCATCTGAGGTTCAGATGAGCAGTTTAAATTGGATGGCATTGAAAACATAATTAATGCAGAACAGCATGTATTGGATGAGAATAGTTTTGCAAAACAAACTAACAGACTACTAGTCAATGCAAAGAGTTTAGTCCACTGTTCTTTCTCCAAAAACATCTCAAAAGCAAAGCATTCTTCACCAGCTGTGTAATTACCAATAAAAAAAGTTCAAAGCTGTCAGTGGTAGCTGCACATCTAGATTTTATGGTCCACCAAAGCGGAGGCCTTTTGCCTAGAGCAATATGCAGAATTCAAGCATTGAAATAAGAGTCAATAGTAATTCATTACAGTCGCTAGATAAAAGCACTGCAGTTTGTAGTGTTAGATTAGAAGAAACAAATAAATATTTCTTATGTGCTACACAAAATTTCAATGATATTGAAAAACAGGTCTTTACATACATCTATTACATTATACATATAATGGTATAATGACATTATCTGTAATGCAACATGTGCAGAATGTGAATATTAAAGAAGAGCACCTGGGACCAAAGCCACTTTCTCCACCCTTTACCTTGCACAGCTCATCCAGTCAGCTTCCCCAACCCACTAAGTGCATGGAAGACAAACAGCTAGATTTTAGGTGATCTTCAAAAATAAAGTAAACTCCTGGCTGAATTTTTCTATGGTGTTATTATCTTGATTAAGCAGTTTAGAAACAGCAGCCCTTCATAATGTCTGATGGTATATATTGTGGTCCTATCTATCCCCATAGCTGGATGGAAAGTGAGCTCTGTGTCAGTCTGTACTATACTCCTAATGGGCAGTAATCAAAAAAGAAAGTGTAATGCCATCAATTTCAGTAATTAGCTTGTAGACTCCTATGTAATAATAAGCATATAGATCCACAATGATGCATGGTCAGTTGTAGCATGTTTAAATGAGTAAATGGGCATCCTGGCACACATCATTAGCTTTTGCATTTATTTAAATTAATATTTCCTGTACAGCACTGCTATATAAATAAATACATGAGCATCTCTGCCAACACATAGTAGAGGCAGCCATGTTGTAACCTGAAGCATTAGTTATGAGAATGTATGCATCAATTCAAATCACAAATTTAACGAAATGTGAAACTTAGTTTATTGCCAATTTAAAGAATTCTTGCTCATGACGCAACAAAATTGCAATTAATTTGTCTCTCATCAACCACCTCTGAACCAAAGCAACTTGTTTTGTCTGTTGCTGCAAATGTCTGAACAATTTGAAAAGCCTTTATATCTATATTACGGGTAATGTAACCACTTCATATAATGTTTTGGCAGATGCTGTAATAAGCCAACCAAATGTTTGCAAATAAAATCTGATCTGTATTTGTGAAGGAAATGTGTAGTTCGTTTAATGACACAAATAAAGGCAGTAGGAGTAGAGCTGCAGCCAGTGAACTAGTAATGACTTGATGCTTCTTATATGAAAATATGTTAGTGGCTGATGTATGTGGTGATTTCTGTTTGGAAAATCAGGTAATAGGTTATCTGCTCATGGTACACCCTAAAACAGAATTATTGCTGCACCTTACATCCCACATCAAAGGTAGATAAAGGTGATACAGTAGATAGCCTTCTGCCAACAGTAGTTTTGCATCTTGCTATACATTTTGTCAAGAAAAGATGTGGTGGCTCAAGCGTTTCTTAAGGTTTAAGTTACAATGGCAAATTAGTGTAGCTAATGTGCATTCAGCATAGCTACTTACCAAAGTCTTTAATGGTCTCGTACTTAAAGTAAACTGGCCCTAAATGCCCATACTAAGTTTAGACCATCTAGGACAATAACAATGCAGTATACATTTCTTAGATATTGAAATACCCGTACTTACAGCAAGAAAAATATGATGAAACACATATGACTTTCACAAATTTTCTTGATTATTTAATAGTAACCTCATGATAAAAATATAATATGTAAATAAAATACAGTCCTTACATTCAATGTAGTTCTGTTTTTAAATTGAGCAAAGAAAAATAGCCTCTTAAAATGACGTTACTAAACTGACTAATGTTTCATAAGACAATCACTTTTGTGTTGTTAGATTAAATTACCCTACAGTGTCTGAAATGTAAATTGCAAATTGTTTTCGGTTTCTTTGGAACTGATAAGACATAAGTGTAGTTTGATACAACTAAATGCTCCCAGCAGTGAATCTAATCTCAACAATTAAGGAAAAAAAGAATATGAAACAGTTTGAATCTTTTGAATACTATTTATATATGGTTCATAATGTGTTTTACCACCAATAAACACACACCATGCCTTCTATCTACACCACAAACTACTATTTGAGTCTCAGTTCTGGAGTAAAAGTGTCCTCAGAAATGGCTTTTCTTCACCCTGCATTTTTAGGCTTCCTTTCCCTTGATCTTTTGGAGATCAGGAGTATAACCTTGGATAAATCAGGGCTGAACATTTTTCTCTTTAAGATTCTAGCTGCAATAGATTTTGTGGAAGATTTTTAATGGATATAGTGGAAGCTCTTCTTTGAAATTACAGTGAACATTCACATGTTTCCACAATATGCAGTTTCAACCCACTACCATCATTTGGCTCCACTCAGTCCTTCTGCTCGCTTCTGTGTTCATCCCTTTGGTTATTTAGAATAAAAAGAGCCTGCAAACTTTTCGATGGACGCAGAGAAAAACTCCAAAAGAATGCTCAGAAAAGATTATTGCATTCTACAAAATTAACACAGTCAAAATTTTACCGGTGGCTTGGTGTTTAACACCTCTGTCTCACAGCGCTGGGGTCATGGGTTCAATTCCCTTACTTGTGTGGAGTTTGTACGTCTCCCCGTGTTTGCGTGTGCTTAGTCTGGGTGCTCTGGTTTCCGCCCACATTCCAAAAAACATACTGACATGTTAGTTGGCTGCTGACAAAATTAACCCTAGTCTGTGTGTATTAGGTAATTTAGACATTAAGCTCCAATGTGGCATGTGAATGACAAATATTCTCTGTACAGAGCTGAGGAATTGGAGGTGCTATATAAATAAATGTTGATGATGATATTTAATATACCCATGATATATTATATATATTAAAACTGCTACTTGTAGTCAGATAAGGTTCAATAATTTCTCTTTAAGGGTAGTTTATGTTTACTAAGTTGCAAGCTACCAAAACCATTAAAGATTCTGCAAGAAAATAATTCTATGGAGTACAAATCTAAAGTTTGAAATAAATAGGATCAAACTAGTACATGTGTTATAAGATATAGCTTATCTCAAACAAATCACTCAATTGAAGGGCAAAAATCGAGAAACCAATCTCACTGTTTAGTGAGCACTTCTGCAGACATTAATGCAGCCATAGATGAAACTCTACACTTGCCATAAGAGCTAGACACCAAACTTATCTGCCATCTGACCATTCAATATTAGTGAAGTTAGCTCACAGTTACCATTAATTCTTACAAAAGATAACCCAATGTTTATTTTGAACCTTTTTCAGTTAGACTACAAGTTTATTCACTGTTAACACATGTAATGATCTCCGTTTTAACCTTAACTTACGAGAAAAAGGATTATTAATTTACTAACCTCTAATGGTAAGCTTGCTATACATTTGTGAATTCATTTCTTTGTCTCTTTTGAATCTCCGATATTCATCTACTGCTTCCCTCACCATTGTGACAGTCAGAACAAACCCCTAAAAAAAACCACACACATATATTAAACACACACGAATATGGTTAGCCCCATCAAAGAGCATGTTAGGGAAATATTTTGATTATGTGAGGCAAAATGTGCATACATGCAATTTATCATTCTACAGTATGAAATGCAATTTAATGACATCATGAAATCTGTGTACACTTGACCATTGTCCTTGAGTTTTACTTTATCAATTCTGCTTTCCACAATGTCCCCCACACTATAAAGGGATTTAAAGTGGAGCTAAAAACAAATGATAAAATATAGATAATATATATTTATGGATATACATCTGCTCTTCATGGTAATGCCATGAAGATCTCTCTTAATGAGTGTTCATATGTGTCTATAATGGCAGAAATTATATACATTAAAATGTCTATAAAAAGTGTTAGATGTACAGTAAACAGGTGCAATGGTCTGATGTATCATACACTGCTACAACAAAACACTGTTTTCATCACCAGTGATTTGAGATACCGTTTCATGCAGATATGTCGAGTGATTTCCTGCGTTAACTGAACTGTTCTGACAATCAAGGAATGGATCAGTTAACAATGCATAATTGTAATCTAATATACAGAGGTTAAAAAAAAACAAAACACGATCTATTTCAATTCAGTTATCATACATATCAATACAACATTGTAAAGTAAGTGTAACTTGCAATTATATTTTTTATTAATAATTTGGTATACACTAATGAATAAAATGATTAATGCTCAGAATATAAATATTTCTTACACATGACCTTAATTCACATATATTACTGACATTTATGTCACACTTCATAAAAATCATTCACCGGTGTTAAGCACGACCTTTCAAGAAAGACTACAACTGTAACACTCATAATATCAGTATTGCCAATGTCTTTGTCATATTGGGCTCATAGAGGTTTGAAGACAACAATTAGCAAGAACATGAGCATGTGGAGCTACCAGTGATAATCCACTGAGGACTTCAAGGACGAACATTGAACCCTTGTCTTAAGTTCCTAACAACCAATCATATTTAAGGTGTAAAAAACTTTTGTACAATGTCTATATTCATTTCACTGTATAGATGACTTTATACCACATTACTTAAAATACAGATAAACAAGAGTACACATGTAATGTGTTGAATTTTAACAAAACATGGCCAAGTGCTTGTTGAACAAGCCATTCCAAATCCATGGCCATTAATATGGAGTTGCTCCCCTCTTTGCTGCTATAACAGCCTCCATTCATCTAGGAAGACTTTCCACTAGGTTTTGGAACATTGCTGTGGAATATGCAGCCATTCGGCCACAAGAGCATTAGTGAGATCAGGCGATTAGGCTGGCTCGCAGCTGTCATTCCAATTCAGCCCAATGGTGTTCAATTTGTTGAAGGCAAAGGCTAGGTGCACCAGTCAAGTTCTGTCACACCAAACTCAGGAAACCATTATTTTTGATAGCCTTCACTTTGTGTAAGGGGGGGCACTGTTATGATGAAACTGGAAATGGCTTTCCCTAAACTGTTGCCACACAGTTTAAAGCGCACAATGCTATAGAATGCCATTGTATTATATAGCATAAGATTTCCCTTCACTGGAAGCAAAAAAAAAAAAAAACAGTCCCAGAATTTACAGTGGGGTAGGAAGTGTTCTACTGGCATATGACAAATCCAGATTCGACTGCCAGATGGTGAAGCATGATTACACTGCTCCAGTATTGTGCACTAGTCAGGTCTGAATTACATTCACCATAAGCCCATTCTATGTGCACTACCCTGCCATTAGTAACTGTGCAGAGTAAGTGTAACAGTTACTCTGCATATACCCTATAAGGTCTCTCATCCTGTTAGTTGGAGCCCTGCACTGGTTTGTGCTTGCATGCTGCACTGTGCTCGACAGTTCATGTAGATGTGTACCTTGGGAGGTTCATGTCCCAAGTGTTTCAAGGTAGCTGATAGTGCGAGAGACTGGTGTGACAACTGGTTTAAGCTCTGCCATGTTATAAGTAAAGAATGCAGGTGTTCACTTTGTTGTGACAAAGCCTTATCAGTCTTGGAACATTACTCTTCAATATGAGGAGTTGCTTTACACTGTTGGCGTGAAGAGCATTTAAAAACAATGCTGTGAAGAAGATACATACATTCCTGTGATTAATGGTGACGGTGAAAATTGAGGGGTGGAAGGATAAAAGTCAGAAGGGGTGGGTTACAAGGGTTAAATAGTTTTCTTTCCTTTATCGACCAAACTGTATGGAAAGTTAAAATAGACAAATACACACATATTTATCACAAAACAGACTTACCAGTGGGGCCCAGTAGGTGTACAAGTAGCCTATTTTTAGAGCAGGTACAAACTGAGAACAGGAAACTACCAGGAAATAGAGATTCAAGAAAAATTTGAATTGTTGATACAAAACCTATAAAAGAAGAAAAGAAAAGAACATTAGAGGTAAAGTAAGTTTCAGATTAGTTAGCATATGTTTTCATTTGCTCATTATTCAACCTTAACATTATTCCCTTTCTCCCCCCACCTAAATATGAATACAAGTTTAAAGTTAGTATCCAGAAGCAGGGATCACCTGTGTGCTGGTATTTAGCTTGTGGTTGCCATGGAGTGCTGGGTAGCATGGTTGTGGATTAACAAGGTCTAAGGCTTACTTCGGATGCCTGCGCCTTGTTTTTCTCATGCACGTCCAGTAGGATGTCCAAAACAATGCAGTGAGGAAGGAACTTCAAAGGGCTATTGCAGAGGCAAATGGGTGGAGAAACAGTTTAATGGATAAAGGAACAGAGAAATACTGTGAGAAATACAAATATATATAATAAAAATAGTATAACATTAGTTGTATACAGTAATTGGATGGTGTGAGGCCAATCCAAACTACAATATACCTGGAGTTAACATCCATTTAACGTACACAAATAACATTTTTATTTGTATTTCTCACAGTATTTCTTTGTTCATTTACCCATTAAACTGTCGCCAGAGTCAAACCCTCAATGCATTATTTGGGACAGAGAAACAAGAACCAGAAAAACATGACATTCAACAAATGGTTAACACACTGTGGGGCATATTCAATTAGGTCCCAGGATCGCGGTATTGCGCCGGAACAGGGAGCGAATGTGATCCGCTGCACCACAATAATGCTGATTTTCTTTCGCACCCCTTAGGATTGCCAAGCAAAATCTGCATTATTGCAGTACCGTATTACCTTCGGTAATTGCGTTACTGCAATCACAGAACTTAATTAAATATGCCCCTGTGAATTCATTACCAATCTACCCACTTCTCACAAGCTAAGTAACAAGTTAATATTCAACTAGATATATAAAATACTGTCTTATACTTGAATATTTATAAAATTATAAGACTACTGGATTGTGAGACAACACCTTTAACACTAAGTGACTATGTACAGTTGGACATGTCTGATTTATTTGCATAAAATATAAATTCTCTGACTGTGCATGCACACCCTAAAAATAAATATGCCTAATTCTGTATACAGATTCTTCCACTTGGAGAGGCGTAGAAGGGGAATGCACAATCAAGCAGAGTGCGAGAAGAGTGAGGGCACGTTCGCAAAATTGTAACCGAAGATGTAGAAAAACCGGTCAGGAGGTGTATATCTTGCGGGTGATGGAAGACAGGTGTGGGCAGCATGCTGGCTTAGTGGTTAGCACTTCTGCCTCACAGCACTGGGGTCATGAGATCAATTCCCGACCATGGCCTTATCTGTGTGGAATGTGTTTGCGTGGGTTTCCTCCTAGTGCTCCCGTTTCCTCCCACACTCCAAAAACATACTAGTAGGCTAATTGGCTGCTATCAAATTGACCTTAGTCTCTTGGTATGTGAATGCATATATTAGGGAATTTAGACTATAAGCTCAAAAGGGGCAGGGACTGATGTGAATGAGTTCTCTGTACAACACTGTGTAATTAGTGGTGCTATATAAATAGATGATGATGATAACGACAGGTGTAATAATGATTATCAGCACTAGGTAGCCGCTTCTGATTGGCTGATTACAGATTGACCTCTCTTGCACACTGCACTTAAATTATTACTGTGGATGCTATATAATATGAATCTGTGGCCATTTATTCACATTGCTTGATTGATATTTCCATGTGGACTGCGGCAGGAAAAACAGATGTTTGCATGTAATTACATTTTATACAACCTTCGCATGTATTAAAAACTGTCAAGACTATATTCTCTCGTGTATATGACACTTCATTACATTATCTTTGTATACAAATAGGGTAATGTAAAAGTTGCATTTACTACTAACGCAAATGCTAGTGATGAACAGCTGGATGCATCTTAAAATGTGTCCGACTAAACATGTACATGTAAATGTACTTTTTCATTTGAGCATACAGTTAGGGCATAAATGCGTTCCACTCTACATAAGCCCTTAATGGGCGTATTCAATTGTCAGCTTTAACGCTGCAAAACGAGCGCTCGAAAAATATTACCGTTTATACGGTAATTTACTCGCTCAATTTCAGATCGCTGCTCAGGGAGCTGCGAGCTGAAATTGAGCGAGTAGTTACCGTATAAACGGTAATATTTTTCGAGCGCTCGTTTTGCAGCGTTAACGCTGACAATTGAATACGCCTCTAAGTATAAGTCTATAGAAAGAAACAGCTAGTGCATTGGGGATATGACCCCAAAAATGATCCCTCTTCTTCAGATAGTGCCTCATACTATCACAACTTTCATTATTATTTGTTGGGAGATTTTTTTTCTCTCCTCTCTCTCTATAAAGGACACTGTTGTTATACAATGGCATTTGTTTAAAACAAACCAACAATTTGCTTTAAGTTCCAACTACTGAGATCACAATACTGCTAGCTCTTAAGCTGAAAATATAAACACAGCGGAGGATACTACACTACTACCTGTAGCCACATCTAGATTTACTGGAGAAAGCAGTCAACACCAGCAAGAAGTACAACAGTCACCTAAGATATAGGAGAATTAACTATTTTCAAGGATTTGCCAAGGTCCACACCACAGAAACAGGAACAGAACAAGCTATACAATCTATTATTACATCACAAGGACCTATCATATTTGATGACGTTTTTATACATTATTATATAGGGGGGTTGCCAGTAAAAGAAACCATATATTGGGCAAACAGGTCTCTTATTTTGAGTGCATGTCCTTGAATTCTAACATCTGTCCATGTTATATCATTGCATGATGGAAGAATTCCTCCAAATTATTCCCATGGGGCTGCGTTTCTATATAAGACACAAGATGGATGTGCTATAAGAATGCATTGATATGGGTTAAAAAAAATACTAATACATATTTACAATACATTAAAGGACCAGCACACCTTCAGGACTGATTTCATGGTGTAGGCTCTCTTGCGCATTGTAACATTCAGGTCCAGGACCGCAGAAGTCCCAATAGGTCATCCCCACTACGTCATTCCCACTCAATGAGGGTCTAACAATAATCTTTATCAAGGGCCATCTATTGAGTTATTTGTGTTATTGATTGAGGTTATTTTTGAAACAAAATATTTTCCAGATGAATATAGCTTTCATTTGCAGCAGGGATCTGCAGTGGGGTTTAACATAGTCCAAACATATGCTAATATTCATAGGCATTACTTTGAATAGACAGATGTACTGCAGTTGACAGGTTGCTAAAATATATATTTTCCTTTTTGTTACATAAATAGTATGTTTCTGATTTGGGAAGATGACATTTCATCTTTGGCAATACTTGTTTTACATGGAACTATAGTGAGACCGTTATTAACTTTCTTGATGTAATGTGGTATGACTCAGGATTTGGACTCCAAACTAAACATTTGAGGAAACAAAACTAGTAAAAACAGTATTTGACACCATGGTAGCATACACCCCTGGCCTCTGAAACATAGGCTACCTTTTCCCCAAATGTTGAGGATAGTATGGATCACTTCTGAGTCTGCAAGAGAGGAGATGGGCAAATTAGCATTATATGAAACTGACCAGAGGACAATTATTAAAACCTGGTCTTGTTAAATCTGAAGAATCTAAGGTCCTGAGTCATTAAGGAGAGCAAAGCAAAAAAAATGGAGGAACTTTGCACCTTGGCAAAACCATGTTGCATTGGAGGGGGGAGGTAAATTTAAAATGTGGGGACAGATTTATAGTTAGGGTAGGGCATGTCCTAGATCAACTTTAAGTTTCAGAGCAAAAATAAAAAAATACAGTATTTATGTGCATAATAAACTCATTTGCACCCCTTGCAGTATAACATGGTCTGTCCAGGATCACACTTTTATTTTTTTTGACTTGCTCTCCTTAATGACTCAGGCCCTAAGAAATTGCATTTTTCTACAACACTTAATACTACCTCAGTGAGAGTTTAAGTTGCAAGTTTAAAACACTAGCATGTTATAGCTACAGATCCTGTCTTATGTTTTGTTATAAGAGATGTCAACATTTTCTCATACATCTAGATAGTCACAAACAGAAGGACAAACATGAGCTGGGCTTGAAAAGAAGACTGATTCGTTAAGATGCCCAGGTTGTGTGAATTGGCAATTTATTCTGACAGGATCATCGTTTGAACATCCTAATTTGGAACTGTCAATTCATATTAAAAACAGGATCACTTGTAATAGCCATTACATTGCATACATTATACAATGCCCAAGTCTCAAATTTATGTTGAGAAAACTACCCTCATGCTTAAAGATTGAATTACCTTGCATAAATAATCTATTAAAAAGGCACTGTATTATTCTTTGAAGGAAAGTGATCTTTCTGCTTTACCTTATGAACAACATTTTGTTGAATTTAAACATACACTGGCTAATTTTAATTTTATGATAATAGAACACCTTTAAGAAGAGGGTGACATCAGGAAAAAAAAAATCTGTTACATTGTGAAACACAATGGATTCATTGACTTAATACACTGCCCCCAATGGACTTAATGATTATGTCTTGTTTTCTGTATTATTAATGTTTATAGATTATCTTCTTATTTAGTTGGTGCGTTTGTATAATCTTGGAATATTTTCTATTATGCTTTTAAAAATTTTAGGGGACTTTTACTGATATTTTTGCTTGGTGTGTTTTGCTATTTCAGTTTTGGCAAGCACTTTATTGCTTAATTAATTTGGGCATTACCGAATGGATGGATATAGATATGGGTGATTATAGGTGGATATAGATATGGGTGATTTTATCCATGTCATATAAATCCCCATTATCTTTTACAGGTTGTCAGGTAGAATATGATGGGGACACAAGTTATATAAGAAAATTACTTTAAGATAACCAGCAGTCTCACCTTGTATTCATGTTGGTGTAAGAGTCAGATTAAAATTAATAAACTCATGTGGATAAAAATGCCACTGAGACAACCTAGGGGTGATGCAAGTATTTCCAGCATCTTTCCTGAGTTCCCAAACGCTGTTTTCTATTCATCACAACGATCAGTTTTAACATGAGGCTGGTGCAAAAAATCCATCTTGGAAAGCAGAAACACGTAAAATAGTAGCTATTACCCCACAAAAATTTCTCCACATGTCACCAACAAATTCACTTCCTGATACCCACTATTCCATATTCTGTTTTAGTGGGCATAGTGTGTCTTCCAATAGCATTTATGTGCTTTGTTTCTAAGATTTTTGCACACTATACAGCAGGGAAGCTTCGAGATGTGTTGATGAATAAGCTTTAAATGGTAAGGTTTTGCCTACGTTTTAAGCAGATCCTTTAAAACACCCCAACGCAAATATGAGATGATAAGTTCCATGTATGCAAACTCAGAGACAAGGTGAGATGCATCTCTAATAACAGGCATTATATAATTGTACATATATTATAATATATATATATATATATATATATATATATATATATATATATATATATATATATATATATATATATATTATACACACACACATATATATTTATATATATATACATACATACATACATACACAAAAATACTTCCAATCTCTCATCTATGCTCAGGCTTCTAACCCCAAGCCCCTTTTTAACACATTGAAATCTCTTCTGAATCCTCCCGTCCCAAATCCTCCACCTGCCATCTGTGCCCAGAATCTTGCTTCCTATTTCAAGGACAAAATAGATAAGATCAGACTTGAAATGGTATCATCTCCCTCGACAAGCAATCAGCTCAATTTCTTTGTAGCACCCTCTAACACTCTCTCTTCATTTGATCCCACAAATGAAGAGGAAGTTTCTACTCTGTTCTTATCTTCCTACTCTACCTCCTGTCCACTTGATCCCATTCCCTCACAAATTAGTAGGTCCCTATCTCCTGTGCTCAATCCCCCTCTAACTAAAGTCTGCAATCTATCTCTTTCAACTGGTATTTTTCCATCACTATTCAAGCATGCAGTGATTACTCCCATTTTAAAAAAACAAAATTCCGAGCCAAACTCTCTTGCAAATTACCGCCCCATCTTTCAGCCGCCGTGCCCCTCCAAGCTTCTCGAGAGAATTGCCTACACTCGCCTCACACACTTTCTTACAGCAAACAA
This sequence comes from Mixophyes fleayi, assembly GCF_038048845.1. NCBI lineage: Eukaryota > Metazoa > Chordata > Amphibia > Anura > Limnodynastidae > Mixophyes > Mixophyes fleayi. Next base: position 190,008,695 of record NC_134406.1, read on the forward strand.
CCTATTGGATCCTCTTCAGTCAGGTTTTCGCTCTCAACACTCCACAGCTCTACTAGGAGCCTTTCTCAAGACTGATCTACCTTGAGAAAGGCCCCTAGTAGAGCCGAAACGCGTTGGTGAGAATAAGTGGAGTATGACCAGATCTGTATTTGCTGTATTTGTATATGGGATTTGATACCGTTTACCTGCTGTAATCCCGGGTATAAGCAGAGATTGATTATAAGAAAGTGTCTTTTCATCTGACATTTGGTACGCGCTCTATATGCTACAGATTTATATTAGAGATTAGTCACGCTGTTTCATAATACAATAAAAATAGTTTTTTACGGAATCACGCTGTGTGGACCTTTTCTCTATCTCTTTTTATATAGCCCTCCGGATCATCGTTTATCCAATATTTCCGAGATTATCTGAAGACTCCAAGGGTGTTCCACCCCTATCCATGGCGCCTGTCAGCATTTCTTCTATTTGATTACCACTTATTATGTCAAAGTAAAATATAACTTAAGGCATAAGGATCCAAGTGCCATCAAATAAGGCTGCTTGTAGTCTTAGCCCTTTGTACAAAAAGTAGTAATTAAACGATGTACAGTAATTTAACCGAATGTAGTGAAACACTAATATCAAGCAAGATTGTAATCAAAACCCATTTAACTTTTCATGTTGTTAAGACATCTGATATATGCTAGTATTTTGAAAGGAAAATGAAAACAGTGAGTATCTGAGAAAGTAAAAACATTTATCTATTAGTTTACTATACAATAGCAAACAGATGTTTAAAAATTCCAACTACAAATGTAAATTAATTAAAAAACAATACCGCATGTTTTTAATTAAAACGATGAATGGTTTACTGTATTCTTGATGAACTTTGTGACCTTTAGGAAAATGTGTGCTGTTTAAGCAATTTGTATGCATTTAATAATTTAAACTAAGCGAGAAAACAGCAGCTTGGTTCAATAAAGATGAGAATATTTATCTGTCTAAAAGACAGTTGACATTTTCTTACCTTGACATAAGATCAGCCTTTTAATTACACAGCCATTAGTTGTGCGAGTTTTAATAAAGGCACATATAAGATTCCAAGTCTTTTCCAACTATTGCATATAAAACGTTCAATAAACCATACAAACTTATTAGCATTAAGATAATAAAACCTGATGACAATGCAGCCTAAATCTAATGTACTGCAAATCACCAATAAAATATGATGCTTTCCATATATCATGTGCAGAAAAAGTAATATGACACATTGTTAGCCCAAAAAAATTGCAGCATTAAATTGAGAACACTATTCGAATGTTTACACACAATACGGACAACAGGAAAGTAAATAGCATATGTTTCATACAACCATATATGACTTTTCCATGCCTCATTAATGAGGTGTAAAACTACCCAGGAACAATGCAATTTTTTTCCTGGCACAGTGTGACTCAATTTGTTCATATTTATCTAGAACTATGGCCAAACGTATGTGTTTTCAGAGCATAAATTTGCTCTGGCTGATCAGGGGTGGTTGGTGGAGTGAGGCCGTTCATTGCCAAGTACTGAGTAGTCACACCAGTGCAGCTAGTTTTGTGTTGCAGTGTAAAAACAAGATTTCATTTTGCATAATGAGATTATTGAAATAAGAGTAAGGGGTGGGGGAAATAGCACAGCTATTTGCACTCTACAAAAGTTTGCTAAGCGATCCATCTAGGTTCAGCAGGGTAAAACCAAGACAATCTGCAGTGGACATTCAATGAGCTTCATAAATTAGGTCAACTGTGTCCATTGCATATTTTTCAAAACGGTCTATACAAATAAACCCATAATTTGGGGATTTATTTTTAAAATTATTTTATCAATGATTACAGGATGAAAATCGAAACATTTTTTTCCCAGGCTCCACAGTTCCATCTCTTTACTGAGGCTTCCTGGTATTCATATGGCTCCAAACAACTACCAGCACTTGAGCTCATTCAAACACTCACTGTCTGTAGACAGGCTACGGCAGCTGTCTCTTTCGGCCCACTTTAGCATTGTACTTGCATCAAGTCTCTGGCTGAGCAGAGATAAAATATAATATGTGGAGATAAAACTATACTAAGTTCAATGATGAGTCTGTTAATTAGCAAAACGCTCAACTATGGTCAAAAGATAGGAATTGCCCGTTTATACTCTACGGGGAACACAGAAAGAAAATTAGAATGATAGGATCACTAACAATTAAAAATATGTGCTATTTTTTGTATAATTTATTTGTGCAACAACTGCTCAAGTATACTGTAGTTATAGAATATAACCAAAAAACACATTTTATTACAATAATGCACAAATTGCGCTTGTCTATATTTAATTTAAAGATAACATATGATTGTAAAGAGAAGAATAGTGCAACTTTCAGCAACATCAGTTTGCAGTGTTCCATATTGCATGATGAGTTTTACACTAAATGTGGGAGAGAGGAAATAATCACACTCCCCACCTCCTGTTGACAGTCACTGCACTCCTCACATAGAGAAGAGCACTGCGATATGTGTCACTGTGCACTTACTCCTGCAGTTACTGTAAGAGGCAAGCAGTGACTGTCTGAGAGGGGATGCAGGAAGGCCATGCGACTCTTCTCAGCAACCCCTGGAATTGTGCCAAGACAAGGTTCCCATGGTCTCTCAAAGTAGGAATGGTCCTCTATAAGTACACCTTTTTTTCTTGTAAACAATGTTATTAATTTGCTTTTGTTAAAAAGAAATATCTAGCAATTAAAAGGTAATTCTTTTCTCTTTCTTTCCAGCATCTTCCAGAATAGCTGGGGGTAGAGAAGAAACACAGTTCCATGCAGTCCTGCTACCAAACATGAAGCATATGCCACCTCTCTGTGACAGTTTTTATTAAATACCTACAAATACCCAATTTATTTCCACTACTTTATGGCTAATCTGTTATCGTACAATGTTAGTCTAGGTCAAAGGTCCTCAAGAGCCACCAACATGTCATGTTTTCATGATTTGTGTCTGTAGGGGTGGGATCATTACTGCCCCAAAAAAACAGATTAACTCACTTGTGCATGATTAAAAAAATCCTGAAAACATGACCTATTGGTAGCTCTTGAGGATTGAGTTTGAGCATGTCTGGTCAAGGTAATAACAACATTATATTTATTACAGTTATTTAAAAAAAAAAGTTTTTGTTGTTTTCAAAAAATTACCAACATAAACTTTAATGTAATGTGAGCGGAATACGGCAGTAACACTCTTTGTTCCAATGTTTATTAAAACAGTAATGTTATATAAGTTAGTGTCTCTATATGTTCATACGTTTGTATTTCCTTTGGATGCTTAGAGTACTATACAGGCAGTGTTCTTACCCCAGGTATAAACGTAAAGATGTTGTACTTCTGATTCTTTATAGCATTTCTAGGATATTTTTCCTCACATTTCTCTGGACATCCCAACCACACAGTTCGAGCTCTCAATTCCTTCCGTCTTCTGCATACATTTATAAGCCAGTCACAACAGCTAGGAAATGAAAGACAATGAACACATTATAATATTCTGAAATGTGTTTTGTAAAACAACTATTACTCACACTAAATGCAAATTTTTGTTAGCATAGTTGTGAATAAGGGCTTTTATGTAAAAGAAAAAAAACAAACAAAAAAAACACAAATGTACACATGTGTAACATTTTTATGAAAAATTAATGCTATAGAGCAATGTCACAAGACACCGCAAAAACATTAATACATGCACTCATCATCTCCCGCATCGACTATTGCAATTCCCTCCTTACTGGTCTTCCCAAAATCAGACTTGAACCCCTACAATCTATTTTGCATGCAGCTACATGAAAAAACAGTCAGTATTTAACTAATGTGCAAAACAGAAAACTAATTTGCACCCCTTGCATTGTAACATGGTTTTGTCCAGGAGACTGAAATAAGATACCTCTTCATTTAAGATCCTTAATGAATCAAACCCATAGTGAATAGTTATATATACATGGTCTAAAATCCCACTGGCATATGAAAAAGTGTGGTACCAGAAATTCTGTTAACATGTCTATGTGAATGCACTACTCTGCTTTCCAATTATACCTGACTCCCTCTGCTAAAATTAGGTAGATATCCTCATATAAACTTTACTGAAAGTACACAAAATGCAACTGTATCTAACGGATATATAACCATCAAATTTAATGAAAACTAATTGCTTAACCATTCTTTGTTTCCAAAAAGTAATGTAATTCTGTATTATAATGTGATGTGTATAGCCAAAACAGTATACAAAGAGCACTACAAAATTGTACTTAATTTGTAGATAATGTTTAAGAAAGGCAGCTGGTCTTGTGAAGCTACAGCAGTAATGTGTATTAAAAAGAAAGATCTATATGCAGCACAAGATGAACAGAATTCAATAGGTTCCAATTATCTAAGGATACTCCCTTGTTTAGGAACATAAGCCATATTTGCAGAAATGCACTGATGAGCTGTTAATTATTGACATGTAAAAGTCAATAATGAATACTACGATTGTGCAGTTTTTTTTTCCTCATATGTAGTTATTGGTTTCTACTCACACTGTACCTACACTGCCATCCTAAATCTTCTCCCTGTCCTCTAAACACAGACCCCATAGGAACAAAATGCAGCAGATCACTAGTATTTGTTACTTTTATTGCATGCTATTTTACTGTAGACACTGAATACAGTTTTTCCTTTGCTAGACAATTTGGTTATAGGGACAGTAACAGTTGAGATGCATTGCTATAGGAGATTGCGTTAGAGCAAAAAGAAATAAAGCACTTCACATGAATAATTAACAAACCACAATTAACTGATCCATCTTTGAAATAGGTATACAGTTTATCTGTGTTTGTGAAGAGGAAGTTACTTAATCTAGGAGATCTATAAGGCTGTGTAAGGCAGATTACAATTTTTGCAAACATGACGCAACCATCATATATGAAAGATGAAAATTAAATGTCCATCGTAAGACAAAGAATGACTTTTTAAACAAAACCCAGTGTTAACCATCTTTGAATCTGGAGGAGGAGCATCACCAGTTTCCCCAGTACACAGGTATGATACATTGCAGTGAATGTTGTGTATATAGTAATTATTCGTCATGCGCTATGTCCAAGAATAAACAGAGTTTTGTAGATACATTTTGGTTCAGCTTAATCCCCAGGCCTGCAAACAACCACATAAATGTCCCAATTTTCAGCATCAGATTAGCCAACTGGGGTGGACACACAGGTGGTCCCCAGTAATAGATGGCTCCACTTGCCCAACATTTATACAGTGCTGAGGCCTCATTTAGCCTAAGCTAATGAGAGTAATTAAAGAAGAACTACACCTAAACTTCCCATGCCTGACATCCCTGTCTGTAATGTTAATTTTTCTAATGCTAAACTCACTGGACACCTTTAAATGAATGTAGGGATCACAGAAACATGACCCCAACAGCTGTGGTAGTTTGGGGGAGAAGGATTGATTTTATTTTGAAAAAATAAAAGTATATGCAAAGATGAGAAGGAGTTTGGTCATTGTGAAGTGTAGTCTAAAAAATAGATCTTCTGTTTTTCACCCTATATTGTGCCTAGCTGCAAGTCTGCAACCAACTTGAGGTACCACTGACAGTGCCCTCAGAATATGAGAGGTTATGGGTTAGAGGAGACTACAAGCCAACTGCTTGTTCATGGTTGGACTAATAACAGGGAGTGTCCAAAAATGTGACTGAATCTTTTGCTATAGGCAGAATCCTGTTATGCCATAGGCTATCTGGAGAAGGAAGTGGATTGGATTGCTTTCCTGAGTGGCTAGTCTTTTTAGCTCTTTGAATATAGACCAATCAACCACAACATTAAAACCACTAACAAGCAATGAGAATAACATTGATTATCTTGTTACAATGGCACCTGTCAATATATTAGGCAGCAAGTAAACAGTCAGTTCTTGAAGATGATGTGTTTGAAGTTGGAAAAATGGGCAAGCGTAAGGATCTGAGCGACTTTGACAAGGGCCAAATTGTGATGGTTAGACAACAGGGTCAGAACATCTCTAAAAAAGCAGCAGGTCTTGAGGGGTGTTTCCGGTAAGCAGTAATTAATATTTACTGAAAGCGGTCCAAGGAAGGACAACCGGTGACAGGGTCATGAGCGCTCATTGATGTGCGTGGGGAGTGAAGCATACCACGTCTAGTCCAATCCAACAAGAACTACTGTACTACTGTAGCACAAATTGCTGAAAAAGTTAAGGCTGGTGATAATAGAAATGTGTCAGAGCATACAGTGCATTGGGGCTGTGTAGCTGCAGACTGGTCAGTGTCCATGCTGACCACAATCCACCACCGAAAGCGCCTACAATGAGCATGTGAGCATCAGAACTGGACCATGGAGTAATGGTCTGATGAATCATGTTTTTTTTTTTACATCATGTGGACAGCTGGGTGCATATGCATTGAGGAAAAAAATGGCACCAGGATGCACTATGGGAAATAGACAAGCCAGCGGAGGCAGTGTGATGCTCTACATGGAAACCTTTGGTCCTGGCATTTATGTGGATGTTTCTTTGACACGTGTTGCAGACCAAGTATACCCCATCACATCAACTTTTTAAGTAGGATAATGCGCCCTGCCACACTGCATAAATTGTTCAGGAATGGTTTGAGGAACATGACGAAGAGTTCAAGGTGTTGACTTGGCTTCCAAATTCCCCAGATCTCAATACAAACATGCATCTGTGGAATGCACCAGAAAAACAAGTCAGACCAACGGAGGCCTCCATTGCTGCAAACGTCTTGGTGCCAGATACCACAGGACACCTTCAGAGGTCTTCTGGAGTCCATAACTCGAAGGGTCAGAGCTATTTTGGTGGCACGAGTGGGAACCTACACAAAATTAGGTCTGTAGTTTAATGTAGTGGCTGATCGGTGTATTTTTATGTATCAGTGATTTTCTTGTATTGTGAAGTTAACATTTTCATTTGGATGTTGGTATTGGGAAGACAATTTACACCATATTGGATAAACAACTCTACATGTGCTATACGACTAGGAATAATGCACCAATATTGGGGGTATGTTAAAGCAGAAGCTGGCACTATATGCTCTGATGCTCTGGAATATATTTTCTGGTCTCTCTTCCCACAATAATGCATTTTGGCTTGAATCAAGAAAATCTTATCACACTTAGCTGTTTGTTTGTTTCTATGTTTGTGTGTCTTAAAAATTGGAAAACTTCAATAACTTCATTTTAAGAAAAACTACATATATTTATGGCACATGTGTGGGACCAGAGCAGGTACCTGCAGATTAAGTTTTACTTTTCCTGTTCTAGAAGAAAAAAGGCAATTCTGCTAACAGTCCCTATTTCCACATGCCGTCTTAATTTCTGGCATCTGAAAAGGGTGTGACCTGTCGTAAAAGTGGTGTTGCCTCATCCAAAATGGGTGTGGTTTGGGTGAGTTGAAGGCATGGCCTAAACTGTCCAGAATTTGCAATCAGGAATGTTGGTAGGTATAATAAAGGTAATATAAGTGGGTTGCACTATTTTGATGTACTAGGACACTTCTAAATGTGTTTAGTACATAGATTTTGGGGACTGATGTTTTTCATAATTGGAGTTGCTGTGCTCTGCTGTTAATTGTTTTGGGTTAATTGTTTTGGGTGTGAGCCCTAAGTGCATCAGTTGTACACAACTGATATCCAATTTATTCTAGTGTCTTGAACAGACTATTATTACTTACAGGAGCTTAAATTGGAGATTTTATCTTTAGGTTAGGGTTTATATTTTCTTTGTATCCATTTTAGTAAATGATCATTCGATCAGGGACCTATGCGTGCAGGGCTTGTCTGTTCTACCCGTGTTTGCATGGGTTTCTTAGGGGTGCTCCGGTTTCCTCCCGTACTCCAAAGACATATCAGGAGGCTAAATGGCTTCTGACAGAATTAAACTGTGTGAGTGTCCGTGTGGAATATAGATTGTAAACTCAATCCAAGGAGAGACTGATGTGATTATATATTCTCTATAAAGCACTGTATAATATATAAGTAACTGTTAATAAATAAATAGCACAGTTAATATTTACTAAAGTGATCAGACATTTCTTACAAAAACTCTCCAGCCAAAAAAGTCTATATAAGTTGGTATGTGAAAATCCTGGAAAGGTTTGCCGATGTTTTAAAACTACACAATAGAACAAAAAATGCTAAAGAATTGATAACATTACAGTATACTTTTCTATGTGTTTAGTTTCTGTTTTATCCTTAACTAATAATAGGACTGTCAATTAATAAGCAGGGCATTTGGCCATCAAAAAGGGAGAGGTGGACAACAAAATATTAGATATTGTTTGTACTGTTCCAATACTAGCCATGTGATAGTTAGTACAGAGCATGCTAAGTGACAATGACTACAAATTATATATCTCATCACACAGCGGAAGCAGATTCTAGTTCATGATTAGTGGACATAAAACAAAGAAAATATGGAACACAAAACACAGATATAATGGCAAATGAAGTGTGCACTGATAGGATAATAGAAAAAAGATCCAAACACTTCATTTCTTTATACACTATATCCACTACATCATAAGTAAGGTCATTAAATGTTGTAAATTCCGCATTTTACTGCTGACACTGTAAAAGTTCTTCCTAAGATTGCATGCAGTCTCCATTTATCTGTTCTCAACGGGTGGCATTGCTCCCACTTTATAGGCCTTGGGATAAAACCTCATACAGAGTTTCCTTTCAAGCCATTAGATTTAAAGATTGTTATCATGTGTCCTTTTATCCTAGATTTGTTCTTTCCATAAGTATACTATTACAGTGATACAGCAAAAATAGAAATACCATCAACATTGATGATATTTTTGGAAAAACATTACCTCTTTTTGTAGAAGAGTTTACAGGAAGCATTTAAAACAGTAACAACTCATTAGAACTACAGTTATGGTATCTCAAATCTGAAAACCCAGTTTACAAAAATAGAAAAAAATATATATATGCTTTGTGATAATGTAATACACACAGATATGATTATCAAGTACCCCCTCCTACAGTGACTGTAAGGAGCACTCAAACATTTCAATGAGGCATGCCTGGGACAGTGTGGGGAAAGACACAAGTAATTTAGTTTACTTTTTCACAAAACATACCTGTATAGGGTTTAAAGAAACTATTTAATCATTCACATCAGTGGAGCATATAGTCTATATTCTCTATTGTACAAATAGGGTTAATTTGATTAAAAGCCAATTAACTTATGATTATTTTGGGGGGGAAGAGGATGTTTTGGACTGTAAGAGGAAATCAGAGCATGCAGGGGAAACCCACGCGAACAGGGGGAGAACATACAGTCATGGCCAAAAGTTTTGAGAATTACACAAATATTATTTTTGACAAAGTCTGCTGCCTCAGTTTTTATAAAGGCAATTTGCATATTCTCCAGAATGTCGTGAAGAGTGATCAGATGAATTGCAATTCATTTCAAAGTCCCTCTTTGCCATGACAATGAACTTTATCCCAAAAACAACATTTCCACTGCATTTTAGCCCTGCCACAAAAGAACCAGCTGACATCAGGTCAGTGATTCTCTTGTTAACACACGTGAGTGTTAACAAGGACAAGGCTGGAGATCACTCTGTCATGCTGACTGAGTTAGAATAACAGACAGGAAGCTTTAAAAAGAAGGGTGGTGCTTGAAGTCATTGTTATTTCTCTGTTCCATGGTTATCTGCAAGGAAACACGTGCAGTCACCATTGCTTTCCACAAAAAGGGCTTCACAGGCAAGGATAATGCTGCTGGAAAGATTGCACCTAAATCAGCCATTTATCGGATCATCAAGAAGAGAGGTTCAATAGTTGTGAAGAAGGCTTCATGTCATCCAAGAACGTCCAGCAGCGTCAGGACCGTCTCTTAAAATTGACTCAGCTGCGGGATCGGGGCACAACCAGTGCAGAGCTTGCTCAGGAATGGCAGCAGGCAGGTGTGAGTGCATTTGCACGCACAGTGGCAAAGACTTTTGGAGGATGGCCTGGTGTCAAGAAGGCCAGCAAAGAAGCCACTTCTCTCCAGGAAAAACATCAGGGACAGGGACAGTCTAATCCCTGTACTTTTCTGCAAAAGGTACAGGGATTGGACTACTGAGGACTAGGGTAAAGTAATTTTCTCTGATAAATCCCCTTGCAGATTGTTTGGGGCATCTGGAAAAACGCTTGTCCGGAGAAGGAAAGGTAAGCGCTACCATCAATCCTGTTTCTTGCCAAAAGTAAAGTACAAGCATCATGAGACCATTCATGTGTGGGGTTGCTTCTCAGCCAAGGGAATGGACTCAGCCATGAATAAAGAATGCTACCAAAACATTCTCCAAGAACAACTTCTCCCAACCATCCAAGAACAGTTTGGTAGAGAACAATGCCCTTTCCAGCATGATGGAGCACCTTGCCATAAGGCAAAAGTGATAACGAAGTGGCTCAGAGATCAAAACATTGAAATTTTGGGTCCATGGCCAGGACCTTAATCCCATTGAGAATTAGTGGTCAATCCTCAAGAGGAGGGTGAACAAACAAAAACCCACAAATTCTGACAAACTCCAAGCATTAATTAGGCAAGAAAGATCGGCCATCATTCAGTATGTGTCCCAGAAGTTGATTGACAGCAAGCCAGAGCGAATTGCAGAGGGTTTCAAAAAGAAGGCAAATATTGACTCTTTGGATAGACTTAATGTAATTGGCAATAAAAGCATTTGACACTTATGAAATGCTTGTAATTTTAGTTCAGTATATTATAGCAATATCTGACAAAAAGGTCTAAAAACACTGAAGCAGCAAACTTTGTGAAAACCAATACTTGTGTCATTCTCAAAACTTTTGGCCATGACTGTACAACACTACACATATAGTGTACTGGTTGGATTTGAACCCATGGCCCCAGTGCTGTGAGACAGCAATACTATCTACTAGCAATGTTTGGGTGAGGTAGGCTAAAAGAGCAATAAGGCCCTCCACTGTACAGGAAACAAAGTAAAAACTATCCTTTAACAAAAGGTATTTCCACATTACTTACTATTAAAATAAGTGCTGAAAAATTAGGGAACTATACCTCAATAGAGGGATTGTGGGTAGAGAATCAATTTAAACATATCAGATCTCAGAAGCATAATATATAGATTATACAGTTCATGTCTTAATGAGGGCTATTCTAAGAAAGAGTATATTGCAATTTTTTTAAAACTTTTCTCTAGCATCGTCCTTCTTTGAGCTGTATATTTTATACTATCACTTATTTCCACCTCTTTCATCTCATTACGCTAATGAGCAAAAAACTGGACATAATTTAGTTACCGCCACAATAAAATGGTACTTTTATATAGTCATTTTTTATGCATTTCTTTCCTTCTGAATCAGCGTCACATTATAAAAATAGGAAACGATCCTGTCTGAAAGGATTACAAAAAGACTATTTCTTAAAAAAAACATGGAAAATAGAAATTTTAAAATCATGTTAAAATTGTAGTTATTTCAACAGAACATTTTCAGTTTCCTACACTCTATACAATACTCTGCAAAGTGTTCCACCATCCATTAATAGTCAATGGTGATTCTTAACTCTTTCCAAAATAAACTGTCAGTGCCATAGTGCACATTATTGGATACAACAATGGCACCACAAAGTGTACTAATAGCACTGAACCAGGACGTTGTTTGCACAATGGGAAACCACCAGATCATTTCCTCAATTTCAAAGGAAATCTAACAGCATTTCCTCCTTGTATCTTATAGGATGCTGTCCTGGACCTAATAGTAAATGCTATTGCAGGGATTATAAGCTCAAGTTTGCATTGGCTCCGTTAGCAATAAAAACAGCGGAGATCTATTTCAGTGTCCGATGACTCCTATAGTCTCCCTTGGTGTTTTGCAAAGAAAAAAAGGAATTTGTGAAAAATAAAACAACCTGCCATATAACTGTAAGACTGATTAAAAGAACACATACACTATACTCGGGAGAATTAGATAATGCCTTTCAAGATACTTAAAAAAATTTTTAGAACTGCTTAATTATGTCAAGGAAACCATGAGGAAAATAGGAAATTTTACAGCAGATTATAGTATAACAATAAAGCATATTGTGGTCTGGTATGACTTGCAATATTTATAATATAAAATACAGTGATTTTTATTTCATTACAAACAACTACATATTGTTAAGAAATAGGATCTCTCCGGTTTGTTTGATCTATCATCTGCGCAATTACTGCTACTGCTATGTGTAGGATCATTCCTGCAGTTCATTGATTCAGCTAGTTGCTAGGCAAATAGTTACAAGCTTCAGTCAGTTCTCAGTCTGGCAGCCTCAAATGTGCAATCACCTACCACACTCATGCAGCTGATTATCCTGCAGTTCTGAATGGTGCTGCTGCCTTTATAAACCTCTTCCTTGCAGTATACCAGTGCTGGTGGTAGTTCCTGCTTGACCTAGTGTGCCTTGAATCTTGACTTGTTCAGTTATCAGTAATTTACCCGGATTGTTTATAGGAATTGTTGTCTTCTTCACTCCTGACTCTTGGCTAATGTATCCTGGTTGCTCCTTACCTCCTACTGTGTCCTGTCCTCTCTACCGGGCAGGTGCTAGATCAGCAACTGTTACTACCTGAGCCTATGTCCTGAGGGTAACTGAGTACTGTGGGACATAAAAAGTCCACGGAAAGGGGGCTGCTAAAGATGAACATCTCGTGAAGCAGATCTAGCATTTGAGGATCTCACACTACTCTGCCCCTAACACCTATAAAACACATTTAATTATGTGAACCCAGAATTAAAATAATATTCTTTCTAAAGTAATGTATCCACCATGATAATGAATACCAAACGAACAACCATGCCCTAAGCAAATTTGATGGGAACTCTATTCATCTTTACATTTGTTTAAATTTTAATAGAAATAACCATAATTTCCAGCAAGATAAATCTGCCAACAGATAACAGTTCTTTATTCAAATATCTATCTAACAGTAAAGAACAGTAACTTCACAGACTCTTGCACTATTAGGACTAAGATCTACTTGTAAAATGCATTGTAGCCGTGATTGTGACCAGCAGTCATTTCCATCCCAGAACATTCAAAATAAATGCAGATCCAGTAAATGGACCAAATTCTTGAAAGACTAGTGCATTATGTTTTTGTAAATTTACCAATCTTACAGAGTGAAAAAGAAAGAAAATATTTATTCATTGTTTATTTTAGATTATAATGGTTACAACTGGCAATCAGAAGTAAGCCAAACAATCAACATTATAAAAATCTGGTTGAAAGTTCATACATGATTATCCGAATTGTGTGGGCTACATGGTTGAAACTCACGCTGATACAAGCGACAAGATTAGATAAAGGGGGTAGATAGCTAGTTAGAGGGATTTATTTGTATGTTTTTTCTTTGTTTTATATTAAAAATCTCAATAAAAATACTTTATTCAAAAACAAAACCATTATAAAAATCAAAATTACATTTTTTTTCCTCATGCTTAAATAAAATGCATGTGGTTTATTTAATTTGGGTAATCTAACCATGGTAAGGCTAGTAATTAAAAAAAATATGGTTAACTAATTTTGGTAAATGTTTTATCAAGAAATAGTCATCATAAATATATATATCCAACACGGATGGGTGCCCTGGTAATCAGCCAACAGGTATGCCATGGCCTCTCGACCCACAAAGAAAATCCGATACAAGTCAATCAAAATACAAGGGCTTATGCTATTGAATGTTTTTGTATGAACTCTTTTCCACCAAATGCACTCTAAATCTTTAACGCTTTAAAAATTTCAGAACATGACATGACCTGTTTATCATGCATTAACACATGCTACTTGTAAATTGTAAATCCCAATTGTAAAGCGCTACGGAATTTGCTGGCGCTATATAAATAAATGTTGATGATGATGATGCTACTACTACAATAGTTCACACTTGTAAAAGCACAATGCATTGTTACCTTATAGCAGATTTTACTCAATGCCAATGTAGTGGCATTGAGTGTAGTGGAGACAAAGGATAGGAGAAATCTAAAATGCATCGGATAGAAGTAATATGGTGAAAGTAACACCTAATTGGAAGAATTCTCAAGGTCATCCAACCTAATGCCACATTCAACTTACACTTCCTTGTCTTGGTAGCTGCATTATTTAGGAAAGTAGCATTTTCTCCTGGCCTGAAAATCTGCAGCTACTATACCTATTTATTTGTGCTGAGCAGTGGCTGGAGGGAGGAGGGCTAGATGTACTACACTTGTGATGTACTGGGGAATGAGGAGGGACAACCCATATAATTTAGTATAAATATCAGCAACAAGAATCCCTATTGCATATTGACATATTAGATTTGCTTACAGCAGACAATGCAAACTGGTGTATTTTGGGCCAACTGAGACTTCATCTCCCTAGTTTGCAATCCTGGATTTCTGCTTCAGCTTTTAATTTAAGCCATCTTTACAGTGTTAATAAACTGAAAAAACGTTTGTTAAATCATAATTTTTTTAATAAATAGACATTTCTAGCTGCTACAAAATGAAGCAATTTGAAAACTGCCCAAAATTAATACTGTTTAATAAAACTACTCAGCAACTCAATCACTAAAAATGTTGTATCACACTGGCAATATTTCAGCCATGGTTTGTTGCAAAGGAAATCTCTGATTTCATGGAAACGTTTTTTCTGCTGCTCGCTACTTCAAATACTAAACATTTTTCAGGCAATTTTGAGGTTCGATATGCAAAGGAAAAACTTAGGTAAAACACTCATAATAGTGAATACACGGTGTATCAACTAATTGCCAAATATTATTCATGTACATAGAGCTGCATTTTTCAGTAGCATTTTATCTACTGGACCAAACCACTACTAATGATTGACAGTAAATGGCTAAAGGAAAATTGAATATATGACATCTTCCAACAACATTTAATGGAAATCTTTGGTAACACATCTGCAAATCACTAGTGACACACTTCATGTGACAGGAAATGCAGTAGGAACAGGAAAAGGTTTATATAAATATTTGATAAATAGTGTGTGTGCTGGTAACTTAATATGCATACCACTCAACATTACAGGAAACAATCAGGGAAATATGACAATGCCCTTAATCCATCACGGTTTTAATTCAGGCCACCTAAACCACACCCAGGTCCAACCAATCACATCCTCATTTAGTAAGGCCACAATCCCAAACGTGTAAGACTTTCTGGCACCTTTCTTACATCGAAAAATTGGGATGTCTGTTGAAATTCTGGACTATTTGGCAGCTATGTGTATATATTACACACTGTTGTCCACAATTATATATCATTGTAACTCCTTTTCAACCCTCAATTTAGGTATAGCAACAATGCATATGTCCCTTTAAATTTCATATTACTACCAAACCTGGGATTGGCAATACATTCTTCACAGGATCTTCTGTTAGCATACTACTGCAAAACCCAACCTCGATTTAATGACAACTGATTGTTTCAAATCTACAGTGTTTATAAGGACATCCAATTTCACTTGGATGTAATCCCCTGTTGAAGCTACCTGGAGCGATAATGCGCATCTAGAAGCTCATACTTGCCCTGTTAGCTACCTTTTCTACTGAAGAATTAATCACTTTGAGTGACCTACTTATTGAAGTATGACCTTGTTTTGTTTTCATATTTTTTTATAATTCTTTTTGTTTGGTTGATTGATAATTGATTACACCATATTGTCTGGTCTATTAGTACATGTTCTTCTGGAGCCCGGGCTCCTGAGAATAGGGCTCATTGCTCTTTGTTTCAGAACCTTAAACACCTGCTTATACTAATGATTACACAACAATTTACATAGTCCAGTGTATTCTGCGGTTAGACAATTGTCACCTATTTTTCAGGAGCAGTGACTTCATGGCTATATGTGTATGTATATTATGTGATCCTCAATACAGTCCTTACAATTTTTTGAAATGCAGGTGGATACTTTGGGTGTTTTTTTTTTTTTTTTTTTATGCAAAAAATTGTAAAGAGTATCCCTGGCCTCCCCATGATTGCCTAAGTTGTTACCCATGTTTGGGCTGCTTATTCTATTCATTCCCTGTCCCCACCTGAACTACCCTCACTTTCTATCCTTACACTCATTGCCTAGCTCAACTAAAGTTATAAATTTGGAGTTTTTGAAGTCAGACAAATTACAACTCAAAGTCTGTGCCACAAAATCCTTAGTGTGACAGTGGGACAGCATTTAGCATTAAAATCGATTTATTTTTATGGTGTCAGAAAAACGGCTGCTACAGTAATTGAAAGTCAAATCAATTATACAAAATCATCATTTGAACATGGCCCTAAGAATGAACATGACTCATTAAAACTTTATTTTATTATGACATGGTTCTTTCGGATATTTAATATTTAGAAATAAAAACATTATAAAGTGCTAAAAACCTATAACAAGTGTTTACAAATATAACAAATGAAGCACAATAACTATCAATGTCTACATGCAAGAGGTAAAAAATTTATATTTCTAAAGAAAAAATGAATTAAATAAGAACTGCTGTTCAAATGACTGTGCATGGGATGTAAAGTCTTCACTATATTTTTTAGACCATCTGAAAAGATAGTTTTACAAACAATTATTAACAAATCAGGTATGTGAAGCAAACAGAGTCCATTCTGTATGTACATTTTGCAGATCAGTCAACTAGAGGAAAACATTTTTTAATGGACCTTACTTTGTGCCCGGGGCCATTGTCATGCTGAAACAGAAAAGGACCTCTCCCAGACTATTGCCACAAAGTGGGAAGCATACAATTCTCTAGAATGTCACTGAATGCTGTAACATTAAGATTTCCCTTCACTGGAACTAAGGGGCCCAGGTGAAACCTTGAAAAACAGCCTCAGACAATTATTCCCAATCCACCAAACTTTACAGTTGGCAGTACCCATCTTGGTAGGATGCATTCTCCCAAAACCAGATTCATCTATTAAACTGCCATATGGTGAAGCATGATTCGTCACTCTAGAGAAAGTGTTCCAATGATCAAGAGTTCAAAGGCGTTGTGTTTTACACCACTCCGACTGAAGCTTTGGTATTGATGGGAGGCTCACTCATGGAAAACCAATCCATGAAGTGCCCAACGAACACTTCTTATGCCGACGTTGCTTCAGAAGCAGTTTGCAACTCAGGAGTGACTGAAGCAGCCAATGAGAAGCGATTTTTACTCACCACACGCTTCAGCTTAGCTGTCCCATTATGTGAGCTTATGTGGCCTACTGCTTTGCAGCTGAGTTTCTGTTACTTATAGACGTTTGCACTACACAGTAACAGCACTTACAGTTGACCAGAGCAGCTCTAGCAAGGCAGACATTTTGACTGATATTAGAAACCTAGCATCCCATGACAGTGTCATGTTAAACTCTTCAGTACGACCCATTCTACTGCTAATGTTTGTGTCTATGCAAATAGCTAGCCTGCAAATCATATAATTACATGATATTATTGACCCCTTGTATTACAAATCACTGAAATACAGGATCATGCACAGAAAGCGTAGGTGGAAAACAATACAATGTAATGCCCAAACAATACTTAATGTCTTGGATACAATTGAATTTTACCCACTAGAAGGGTGTTATGCCTCACCAAATATACTTATTCTATGAACAAAAAATAAAAACAGAAAGCCAAGTAAATATTTTTTAATGTATGCTACAAGAACCTATTTACCTGGAAGAATTGTATTATGTAAGTCCAATTATGTACATTTAGCTATTTAGATATATGAAAAAGTTATGCCTATATAGGTTAGTTATAGAGACATGAAAATTCCATTTACTGTAAAAGAACGGACTAACATTGCATTGGATGAGGGTGATATAAGGATAGGTAGAATTGCCCGATACGGATTTCATCAGGGCCGATATACAATCAAGTTTTGCTCTTTCTACCCAAATCACATACTGACACCACTTGACAGACATCTGCCATATTCAATTATGCACTGTTCTGTTCTAGAAAATATTTATGTCACAATGACAAAACTGCAGGGACGACGTTAACAGATAAAGCATGGCATATGCCACAGTAAAGAAAACATAGCAGAGAAATCCTTACATAACAACCTTTGTCCCACTATTTTATTCACCTCTGTTAGCAGAGCTATCTTTATTGCAGAAAAGATATACACAATTCTATGCTTTTGTAGTAAGGATCAAACATTTATTATTAATTTTTGAGCAGCAACAACTGTTTTTCTACTGAAAACCCATACTGTAATTATTGTACTCTACAGGTAGCAGTAGTAATCAAGCCAAAAGCAACAGTGTAGTCATGTCATTCTTAAAAGATCAGCATTTTCCCATGCTTCTGCATAACAAATGTGTTGCAGATTAATTGAAAGTGTACAGGGCATCTCAGTACTGAGATTAATCCGAGCATTTGATATCCCTTTCACTTCATATGGAAATGCCATTCAATGGAACCATTTTCATTGGGACAATGTGTTTTTGATAACAAGTGGAATGTAAATCTCATGAGAAAGAAATCAATCCAACCAAAGTAGTCCTCTGTATTGATTTGTGTGCATTATAATTTCACAGACTTGAATGGAATTTCAATGTAACAAAAAGCAATTTCAGTGCAACAGAAAAAAATCAGGACAAATGGGAAGTTTGGACATTTTGTGTAAAGGATGACTGCAAAACATGTTTAAAATAGCAACAAGCTCACCTACAGCTACATATTGTGTAACTGTCCTCTATGCTGTCTGGGAATATAGCGTTTAACAGAAACTAAATATTTCTGCAAGAGACACAGTTTCCCCAAAAATATTTTACAAAAGAAAAGGACTTTGTTTAACATGTAATTATATTTTTTCAGACATGCTAAGGATTTTGTATTGCTTGAATATTCATAGTAATTACTGACCTGTTTACTAAAGACCAAGTTATGAGAACTATCTGGAATGCCTTTGTTTGGAGATAAAAGCTATTATGGGTTGTGAATGCGCCATGAAAGCACCTATATATGTATTTCACTCACCACTGTCAAAGTTACTTGTATTAGATTTTGCTTTCCTTTATGTTTGTCATTAATAGAGAGAGTAATGTTGCATTTATATGTAATAATCCAAGCACAAATGATAACTTCACCTAAAACACAGTTTGAATAGGTTTATCCCTGCTTGTTTATGTGGTGTTAAATGGATTTTTCAATAGCAAATTCCTCCTCTTTGTAATCATCATTCAATTCACAGATAAACCAAAGCCACTAGCTAGTTGCAAGTTGTACAGGATTTTTTTCCCATAAGCATTGGTTAACACAAAGCAACATTTATGAAGCAGAGGTTACAGTGTAAAATAAAAACATGCTATTGTAAGAATTATATTATAGATAAGGAACAAACCACACTATTTTTTCACAATAAAAGTGCGGTAGCACTCTGACAGCACCTCAAATCTGATGAGGTCACCAAAAAATTATGAACTACAATTTTTTGGTTTGGTTGAATGAATTTCCCATCTCCTTTCAGCTCTGCTTCTGACAGCTGGAAATACCAAATTTCACATAGAAATCATAAGGGAGAGACGCCGATGCAGTACACACAGGTGCTTAGTGTGGTGGTTGTCAGACAAGGACCTTGCTCTGTCACATGCCTTGAAAAGACAGGCATATGCACTGCACAAGTATCTCTCCTTAATGATTTTTATGTAAAATTCCACCTCTACTCTGTACAGCTGTCAAAAACAGAATAGAGACACATCTTATGGTCACTTGGATTTCAATATACCGAATGGATGAAAACATGTGTGAAGTTATCAAGGATGTACATGCCGTGTTCTAGAAAGCACAAAGTATCACACATAGGATAAGTAATTTTCAAGTTAGCATTACTTAAACCAGCAATTAATTTTCAAAAGTCTAAGGCTAGATGTAGTATGTATTTGTGACAGTACTAATACAAACCTGGTGCACAAGAATTTCCATCCTCCACAAATAAACCATTCTAATCCTCTTTTTCGACGAGTTATTCTGGCTCTAGGTAAGGTGTGGTAATCACTTTCATCGTTCTCAAAACCTTCTTCTGACATCATAAGTGGCATTTCATCCAAAGGGGAAGTTTCATCCTGATACCTAGCAAAACACATTTATATCATTTTCAGTCACATAGCATTGTTATTATTTTTATCAGTTTACCAGCTACTACAGAGAAGTTTAACATAGATTGGGTGTGAGGTTACTGGTGAATAGTTTTTTGTAAGTTTGAAATCTTTTCATTATAAATCCAAAGCAACCTTCATAGCTCGGCAGCAGGCATCAAATCAGCTGTATCTATATATTAGCACAGAACACTATATTGTTGACTTTCTCTTGCTTCTTCTGGATGTAAGATTTTACTGTTGACTTTACCACTTCTACCCAATTTACCAATATTCATAACCTTCAAAGAGCCAGCTGCATGGTTATGTATGAAAAATAGCAATGTACAGATCACATGGTCTATAACTATCTATGATGACTGCTATATGTGCATTTTTTATTGCACTCTAGTGCAATAGACTTAACAATTACATTGTGTTTCAATTTAATCTGATTGAATGCAGCCGCATACAATTTTGCATCCAATTAAAGGAAAGGAATCCACTTAAGTAATACCAAATTGCATAAAGTCACATAACAGAAACATAATTGAAAATACAATGACAATAAAAAATTAATTTGTGTCACCAATGCAGACACTAGTATTGTCACCACAGGGGATTTATTAAACATATATTTTTATAGAACGCAGAATAAGATCCTCCAAGCACTTCCTTAAATCTTGTCCTACCTCATTTATGGATGTAAAGCCAGGATTTAGATTTGAGAGCAAATTAATTTAGCAACTGCTTTACAGGGGATTAACTACTTGTATTTGAATATGTATAAATATATGTGTGCTTTCCCATTTTCCTTGAGAAACTTTATTAGTCCACAGGATGAATGTATTTTTTTTCACTATGAAAACTAAATGTAAAAACACTTTTCTTTGCTTATGATCTGGTTGGATGTAAGTGTATCTGATATGTGCCTGGCATACAAAATATGTCAGTCAATACATAGCACGACAGCATGCTGGAGTCATCTGTCAAACACAAAACCTCATATTTAACTTCATCTTAAGTACAAAAAATGGGTGGTACAAGAAGATACTTTGCCCTAGCTTTTAACAAAGCATTCTAAGGGGTAGATTCAACTAGCTGCATTGTTCCTGCACATTATTACCATTTCCACTGTATAAGCCATAGTAACGGTAATAACGTGCAGGACATGTTGTTCTTTAGAACAACGTGGCTAATTCAATCTACCCCTAAGCGTGTTAATGTACAAAGGATTAGCGGTTCATTGGCTTAAGTTAGTTACTGGACCCTGGTGTCATAGAGCGTCTACTAGGCTTGTTAAACGTGCACAAAAAGGCAAATTTTAACACTCAAATGTAGGAGGCTTTAGGCATTATACATACAATTTGTACACGACAGAGTTAACTTGTGTTAAGTTGTAGTTTGTAGAAGTAATTGTTATAAATATAATAACGTCCCACATATTTTACACTTCCAGCTTTATCTAGTTCTTTAAAGTTCTCTACCTGCTTTGCCTTCAAACACTAATTCTCATCATTTCTATTAATACAATAACAAGACACAATGCAATCATTATATGTCAATTAATGTTCAAAAAAAATACCAATTAAAAAAAAATACCTGTCTTTTCCAAAAAAAAAAGAGAATAAAATAAATAAACAGCGCACACCTCAGAAAACAATTACAGGATTTCCATTTTGTGAGATATGCTCTTAAATTAACAGCTGCATTCTATTGTGAAAAATAATACATGCAAAGCATCATCATGTTTAGTATCATCGACTTCAAAATGCAGCCTTTGAACCAGCATGCAATTTATTCTATTTCAAAAGCAATTTTCCTTTTGTGTAGTAAAATTTTACCTCTGTATTTAAAAACAATAAGACGATGAATAATGGATTTTTCATAGCTGAGATGAGGACTAAGTCTAATTTTCTTTGTAATGTGTGTCTTGCACACTTAATTGGTTTGTCACTCATGGACAATCAAGGCGTCAAGCAATTAAGTATAATATAAGAAACTTTTCTAAAAGGAAAGTACTAAAAACAAACTAAATAAAATACCAGAAAAGAATACATCAAAACTCACAGCATGGAAGCTGCTATCCTGGGAAACAAACACGTCTTGTCTAGAGCATGTCTGACTTGTAGATATATCTACAGACGAAGTAGACTTAAGTGCATTTTTTCTGATGTACCACTGCACTCATGTCACAGAGAATCCCCATTAACGTCAATAGAAACTGTATCATAGCCATCATTCTAATTGGTGGTTATTGGAAAGCCAAGTGGTTTCAATATTTAAAAAAAACTGGTTCATCTATATATGATGCTACAAATCATCAGTACTTTCTATTTTCCTAATAATGGCTGTCGGCAATGATTTGGAATAAATATTTATAATATGGTGGATAATAGGCAAGGTCTTCCTGACAAGGAAAAGTAACCCACCCCCCCCCCCCCCTATTCTCATTGGCCTCCTCTTAGGGCAGGCAGGTCAAACTCAAAACCTCAATTTGGCCAAATAATCTAAAATTGTGTGGGATGCAAGAAAAAGAAAAAGTCACATACACAATTTTGCAAGGTCTATTATTATTAGGAATAAGCAAAAATAAAGTTTAATATTTTCTTCCCGATGCTTGACACGGTGCCCTCCATGCTGCTTTTACTCCCCTTCACCTGTCTCCCGTTTCACACTGCGCCCTTCATGCTGCTTTTGCTCCACTTCACCTGTCTTCCCTGTTTCACACTGTGTCCTTTATGTGGCTTTTGCTCCCCTTTACTACCTTTCCATTGCCTTCTTTCTTCTATTCCATTTCTTTTGCTTATTCTAGTGGCTGCTCTCTTTGCGCTCCTCACTGCAAACGTCTGGCATAATAGCGTCAGTTCCAAGGGAGGAGGGCGTCGGACACCACAGTGTCAGAGAAGTGTTTTTTTTTTTTATTTTATTCTACTGGGCCCTGGCGGGGCCGCAAAGAATTGCACATTTGGTCATGTGCGGCACACAAGTTTTACATGTCTGTCCTAGGGGTTCATTTATCAAATGGAGAGCACTGGATGTTCACAAACCGCAACACCTCTAAAGGTAGGATAATCAGTGATTGGAAGGTCATGTCTTGTCACCCAGCATAAATAGTTAATTATGGATTGACCTGAAGCTTGTCTGTGTCATACAGTACAGGATAATGCACACGGTTTTAGGGTGTGAAGTTACAAAGGAGCCTGTTGTCAAAGCTTCCTATAGCTACCTAGCCTTTTGCTTGCAGTCTCATTATTTTAGGATGCACTTTGTTTGAATAAAGTCATACATTATTGGCAATTTTTTTAACTGTTTTGAAGATTTTTAATGTCCATCCATTTTGTATGCGATTGTATTAATAATTGTATAAACATTTCATATGATCAGTGAATATATACTACTGTCTGCAGTTTGTTAGGACATTCTTTGCTTCCTTTCGTTATTTTTTTTTTTCTCTGTCAAACCACCTGAAAGACCGACATCTGAAGCACCTGGTAAATATGTAACTCACAACTCATTTAGGGGACCATCATGGCCGTTAGTTCAAGACATCATAAATTGTACCTAGTGTACAGTATTGAAAAACAGAGCATTCTTGATAAAAAAAAAAAAAAAGTAAGCTAATCTATGAAACTGTGCCCCTCTCTCCGTCACGTACTTACTGCACTAATGTGCATAGCAACATTTCAATTAGCAGTTTGCACAAGCTGAAGATTCTGTGATACTAGTCTCATGTTAAGAGCCTGTCTTGAAAGCTGGAAACTTAATCTAATTTAATTATGTCAGAAAAAGTTTCCCAGAAGCACAAAGAGCATGCTTCGGCTAGAACATGGGATGGTCAAATTGTCATTAAAAATATTTATAGTTGCCCACAACAGTGGTGTAGCGATCAGGGCCAAAGCAGCGTGTATACATAAGCAGAGTGAAAGCTGCAAAGATCATGGACAAAGCTGCACTGACCATGGACACTGCAATCACAAAGTATTAATTGCAGTTAAGCTCAAATGAATGAGAGGGCTATGAAAGAGACCTTGGGGTAAATGTATTAATGTCCGGATTCTTCAACTCCGGGGTGTTCAGCGTCTTAGGCGATTAAATTTGAAGCGGCGCTGCATTGTAAAAGGAAGTTTCCCTTTACAATGCAGCGCCGCTTTAAATTTAATCGCCGAAGACGCTGAACACGCCGGAGTTGAAGAATCCGGACATTAATACATTTACCCCCTTGTGTATGATACCTCATTCACATGACTCTCACTCTTCAATAGGCCTATACATATTAAATGCATTAACATGGCAGGAAGTCATGCAGCCAAATGCATATAGAATGGTCTGTTAATTCCTCACAGAAGATTAGTGACAGTCTATTACAATGATGGGCCGCATGCAGTCCTCCGAGCCTTCACCTCTGGGACCTAGCTCCTTCTTACTTTATTTTAAGATTTGTTTCTTATAACTTGTAAAATGTTTGTTGATGTTATTACAGATAAATTGACACAAAGATCTGGCACCTATCAATGGGGATATGCGCTTGATTGACAGAGGGAACAGCCATGGAGCAGATGAGAAAGCCGCCAGAGCGAGAGAAAAAAAAATAGTTAAAGAAGTCAGGCTGCATCATTAATAATAGTCTGAATAAGAGTCAATGGGTTCCATTTATGATGCGTACACCAGCTGAGGTATTATACAATATCTTCTTGGGAGGTAGCACGAGCCTCAATTTCTATAATAGTGCAATAGATTTCACCAAAGTGCATAAACGAGCAATGGCCGATGGGAAAAGTTGGTAGGAGTAAGAACAAAGTACAAAGCAGGTGTTTTGGCAAGCAGTGCAAAATGGTGATTTCATCTGGCAGAGTGAGATTATTAACATGAGATAGAGGAGTTGATGGGGCACATATTTAGTGGCGTTCAATGGCGAGTGGAAGGGCAGCTCTGACCGGGTAAAAGTTTTGTCTTCTCCTATACTTTTAATGGACTGCATTCCAATTGAAATTCTGCAGAGAAGTCAATATCTAGGCGCACATTTCCCAATCTAAAACAAAGCTTCAAATGTTCAAAAGTGCCATATATAGTAAAGACAGTACTCGTGTCCTCTCACTCTCATAATTAATTTAAGCATTAAAATAACAAATTATTACTGTTAATTGTGTTTCAAGGCTGCAAATTATAAGGAATTAATCATCCCTTCAATCGAGTCAGGACAGAAAAGAAAACACCTCTGGAAGGTGTCATCAACAGCACTACAAATAACTTCACGGAATTGGTCCACAGTACTAGTGATTGTAACTAATTTACATTGGCCAGTATTGACCCACTGCTTATAAACAATTGTGTCGCCATCATCCATATCATCGACGAAACATACACGTTTATAAGACCGAAGAACAAACAAGGATTTCAGTTAGGTCTTTGTAGTCCATCTTTAGTGGTAGAGCAGCAACCAATAATTTTAAGTTTTGGTGAGTTACGCAAACCCAAACAGAATGCATACCTCTTGCAGCAACACTAACAAACCATGGAGGTCGTAAGGAACAAAACATAGACAATCCAACTCGAATGTCTGGAAAATGGTCTTTGAAAGCAAGATAAAGCTCTTTCAAGTTTACTAGGAGTAGCCTTTTCTGTTTGTGATTTTTTTTTCCTTCTGGAACATTTACAGAAACAAACATTTTCTTTCCAGGGCACATACGAGAATGTTCATCATCTTCGTAAAACTGCTGTGCCTGATGAACAATTTATACAAGAAGAAATTTTTCAGATTCTACCAGCTTGCCATGGGTTGCTTTAAATTTCCTTGAATGTTTTACTATGTATTCTATGACATTAAAATTTTCTACAATCTGCATAATTGTCCAGCTGTTTGGTGCCAGTGTTAATATTTGTATTACTTCTTGTCATGGCGCCTCTTCACAATTTTCCTTTAGCTCATATATCAGACTCTGTATATAACAACATCCTGAACATTTGTTTAGTTTCTGGGGTGATTCTAGTGATGTGCTAGGATGAGACAATATTTGAGTAAGCTTGTTTTGAATGGCTGAACTTGCCTGCTCTTTCTTTCTTTTAGCATATGCCTCCCAGTGTCTTCTCTTTACTCCATGGAATTTCACTGGTGTACAACCAGGCCTTGTAATACTTTCATTCAGCTCATCTGATTATGCAGGTTCAATTAAACTTTTCACCAGGGATTCAACTTCTTCTGCTGGCATACCTATGTCTGTTTGTTCTTTACAGTGTAACAATCGAATTCTGCATTTTGACCAAAGTTTCTGTCCTGGCTTAATAACAGCATGAAGTTGACACTCACCATGTTCTTTTGCCCAATTTAGTGACAACTCTTAAGCTTTTTCTGGCTATTTTTTGTGAAACAAGAAAGGATTACAGCATGTTTTCGGAAATTCTTTATAGTTTAACAGCAGTACCTTTTCATGATGGTAGCAGACTGAGGTTCCAAAATCACTGGTTGCAGTTTCATTTGAACTTCAGTTCTCAGAATCAAAAGTTCTTTTTCTTCATCTCTAAAGTGGTCCCAGCAATGTAATCCAGTGGTTTTATAGTAAATACTAATATGTCAGTCAGTACTTAAAAGACTACCAAATGTGCACTTTGAAGGAGCAGCTACCATGATTGACTATCTTTCTATCTGTCTCCCTCTCTCTTTCTCTGGAATGTTTCAATTTCAGTTTTGAAAGGGAACCCCCTTCCCATCAGTTTCTGTTAAGTTTCAGTTTCTTTATAGGAGAGCTTATCCCATTGCCTAAGTTTTGTTTACTTTTTGGGTATGGTTTTTAACCTAGCATGGTTTCTTGTGTAAATTATGTATGTGGTACAACAGTAATTGAATGTAAACTTCATTATTTTTTTCTCCACTATGAAACAGAATATCATGCTGATTTTTATGTGTGGTAGTAATGTATACCTTTGTTAAGCACCTAAAAAAATTGGGATATCTAATGTTGATTTAACCTAACATTTTAATTTTGTTCCAAAAGCTTGCATTTTTGTTGTAATTGGATTTTTGGATTCGGGGGGGAAAGTTACCTTAGGGGTTCAAAGATTGTGGCGATTCCTTAATAAGCACTCGTGATAAATAAACGAATATTAAATAGTTTAATACATTGAAAAAGAAATACTTCGGATACTAATGGTCAGACAGTCGAGATATTTGGCAGAAATAGTTTGTGGGACATCCTCTCATCAAAAAATAAAAATTTGTAAAAATCTGAGATAGGTGGTGGACATTTCTTTTTTTTGGGGTGATCTGATGTAATATAACACCAAACAAGATAACCTAGTCTCTCATTTGAAAGCTTTCTCCAAAAAGATGTTACCCTTCAAACGGTAGCAACACCAGTCATTTTTGGAGTATCTGCAGCCACATACATACCATGGCTCGGGCTGATAAGCTAATGGATACCTCAAGATGTTATGCAGTAAGAAAGATTTGGATAGAAAGATAAAGGGCCAGATAATTTGAAAATCTAACTCCCAACTCTATACCCTGAGTTGGGAGCTTGGCACCATTTTTCTCATTGCTACCAGAAACACTTCTAAGTCTCTTCAACGAGAAAATTCAACAACCCTGGTCGTAATATCTTAGTATGCATTGCCACATATCACCAAAATGATGCGCATGTTCCATATGGACGCATAAAGACTTCCTGTAAAGTTAAAATGTAGGTCCTCGCATACCTACTGTTCTCAGAGGCAGGTGCTTCTCCCCAGCTACTATTACTGTACAATATTATAGGGCTTCAGTAAAGAGCTCCCCCCTCCTTCTGCCATGCACAAATCATATTACAAGTAAGCTCTTAGATACATAATTAATAATAGGTACCTGTACCTGACTCAACGCAGGACAACAAAGTAAACAATTGAAGGAAGGGGGAGTGACCTTATATACCTTCTGAGGGTATTTTCTTTTCTGTCCAAACTCGGCTGGAAGACAGGATTAAGCCCTTAGTATTTGTGGTCATGGAAGAGGAGGGGAAATAAGGCTAAACAGAAAAGTATTATAAAAGAAAAAATGAAAAGGTCTATTTAATGAAAGTGGTAGTTCTAAAGTAGTAGAATGTTGGCCAGTTGTAGTGTCTCTCTTCTGATACTCCAGCATCTACACACACACTACCAGGCACGCTACTAGTTTGCACGTAAATGAGGACCAATCTATTCAGAACACCAAAAATACTCCAAACAGTATATGTTATGAGTCTGCACTATTATTTGCATTGTCTGATCTGTAAAGAAGGGTGAAATACCAGTGTTGTTCCTAAGTTGGAAATGGCGATAGTGATAGTTATGTTTGGCAGGGTAACAGATATAAAAGTTTATTAATGCATAAAATACCCAAACTCATTAAGGGGTTAGCTTGTGCCAGTTGTACCAACTGAAATTCCCAGCATTAAAAGAATAATAAATTATACAAATTTATATCCTCTGTCATAAGAGCCAAGCTGATGAGGAGTGTCGCACAATATGTGACATTGTCTAGATAGAAACTTATTTTTTTTAATTATGTTTAAGAAACCTTTTCTTACATATACAACACCAGTTTGGGGAGACTCAACAGTGAGAGGAGGCACTGATGGATCTTCCTTTTACACTAACACTTTTTGATCCAGTCCTATTTATATCTAATTGCATCTGATCTGTAAACTGCTATGAAATCCAGATTATTGTTGACATAATAATACCGCTGGCAAGGGAGATCTTATCAGGATCTCATCTACACTGCTATTGTGTGCCCCACCATACAAGGGACATATAATGATGATTCATGATAATGTCACCAGTTCACCTGGTAGAGAGCGTCTGTATTAAGAGGATCCTTGGGTTGTCGCTGATAGTTTTGGCCCAAGGACTGCAGCTCTGACATTACTGGGCAACATAAATGTATGTTGGGTTAGAGATATAGATCCAATAAACTGATGAAAATGTACCATATCCAATCAGGAGACAATTAACAAGGTTCAATATATACAAAGGTGATGGAACCTAAAACAACCAATCAAATCAAGTGCCTCCTGCATGGGCTATATACCTAGTTCCTAGATAATTGGTGGTTCAATACACAAAATGGCAGTTTGCACTGTGGTGCCAACAGATAGACTTGCCATAATAAAAGACCACATGCAAGAGAGAAGAATGTTTCACTAAATAGAAGCCTTTCTTATTAGTAATTTCTTTGAATTTCTTGATAGGAGATCATTTAAATTGCACTGATTGAAGAATCAAATATGTAATTTATAAAAAAAAATCAGTTTGGGAAATATGCTGTGAATAATATATTTTATTAAAGGTTAAAAAGTGAAAATTGTTTTAGCTTTAAGTGGCAGATTCAATTCCCTGCATTGTTCTTTAGAACTATGGTAATAGCTGTGCATTACCATTACTACGGTAATTTCAGCGCTGATTTTTGCTTACAGCTCTGCGTTGCTCTAAACAACAACGCAGGGAATTGAATCTGCCCCTAAGATGTTGAAATTATGAAGCAGTTAAGATATTTTAGGATTTTTGAACAAGTTTATATTCAACATAGTGCATTATTGTATCAATTGAATCATCGTATCAATGTAATCATCATCATTTAATTTAAATAAAACTATAAGGATGCATAGCTATCTGTTTTTCTATTATGTACATTTTTTACAAACATCTCCAATGATATTGTTTAACTGTTAGAGCTACAGCTGTTGTAGCTGTTAGCAGCAAACAATAAGTACTTGCTTTATAAGTAAATGGTGCACAATTCTGTCTATATCTAAACTAGCACGAGTCAGCCCTAATGGTGACCACAAGCAGTGTGATACAGCATTTTGCCGCACCCACATCAGTAAGCAATTTGGCCACACAGGTGGATGCTTGTGGATCTTAAGTTTCCAAGTCTAGCAACTAGCCCCCACACATCAATTGGAAGTCGTCATCTGACCAGTCCATTCACCATATTCAATCAAAATGATCATGATAGGGTCCTCTGCTGCTTGTGAGGTACTCACTGCACCTCTCTCCCCGCAGGGAGTTGGCAATTGTCAATTCACAGGATTATTAGGAGCTTCAGACCTATTGGCGCCTTCACACTTTCTCTCAAGAGTAATGATTACATAGCTGCATGAGGTGGCATTCTTCTTTAACTAATAGTAGCATGGTCACCCAGCATTGCACGTCTCCAATTTCTAATGTGTAGCAGTTTTTATATATTAGCAAATTACTTGGTAAACAGACAAACAATTCTGTTTAGAATATAAGATTTGTTGGTTTGTTGCATTGTAGTTATGTTGTGTTGTGGCTAGGATTCCTTCCAGTAGTCAAAACAATTGTTTACAACCCAAAAAATTATGTTTTGAATATTTGTCGCTCTGTTGCGTTGTCACTATGTGGTCTGATAGGTTACTTATTCGATACTAAATAACTATGCAAAATTTGGCAGCTTTACCTTGAGAGCTGTGGAAGATATTCAACAAAAAGCTTCTTCTTTCATATAAATAGAGATGAAAGCCTGAAGCACGTTATAAAAATAGTCAATGCCTTAAAAGAAGTATTACCTCAAAACTTATTTATTTGCTTAACTGTGACTATGCAGGGGAACAGATATGCTAGACATAATGTAACTGAATATATTAATTTATTAAAATGTCAAGCTATTTTAAAAGGATCATACATGAATAAGGATGACAAAATGGGTTTGAGAGAAGTTATGGGGATTATGGGACAAAGACAAAAACAATGCTTAGACGGGCAAGATAAACTTTGCAAACAGACATAAGGGTATATTTACTGAACTGCAGGTTTGAAAAAGTGGAAATGTTGCCTACAACCAATCAGATTCTAGCTGTCATTTCGTAGAAATACTAAATAAATGATAACTAGAATCTGATTGGTTGCTATAGGCAACATCTCCACTTCTTCAAACCCGCAGTTTAGTAAATATATCCCACAGTGTTAAGAGTCTGGAAACAATGTTAGGAGTCAACAGGGAGCAGCGAGCAAATTACCGTAATAACGGTATTTAAGCACACTATTACCTTAATAACTGTAATAGTGCGCAGGATGAGTTACTTTTCACAGTAATGCGGCCAACTGAATTTTTTGAGAAAAACCACAAAAACAGAGGAAGAACTTACACACTCCACATAGGTAATGTCCTGGTCCCAGCACTGTGAGGCAGCAAAGCTAAGCAATTTTTCATCAACATAACAATATACAAATTACTAACACCATGGTATACCAATATAATCAGTATTTTACCAACAAATAGGTTTTAAACAAGTCTTGCAGTGGCCATGGCTTTGTAGATGGGTGAATTAAGAGTAAATACAATGTTCCAATTTACACAACAGCCAAACAAAAAGCTGAACATTTCAGAGACCAGAAATGCAGTATGCTTAAGGGAGAATTCCAATTCAAATAAATAAAAACATATTTAAAGATAAAACCACATCCTCTAACTGCAGTCTTTCCTGTCATGCCCACTGTTCAGCGGCCTAATGTGCATACTCTGCTAAGTATATTCTCAAAGCTATAGCAGGGGCTAAGACAGGTTAAAGCTGATTGGACAACCTTTTGCAAGATGTGGCTCAAACCACCAGTTGTGAAATAATACCTGGGTCCTGAGTGGGTTTTTTTGGCGTAAAATACAGGTTTTGGTACTGACCATACGCACAATATGGATGCGCACGTTCCTATGTTACAAATTCTTACATGTTGGGAGGAGGACGAGGGGAGTTAAGGGGAGCTACAACGTAGGAGAAGTACAGTAAGGGTGTTTCACTTAATTTGCGCAGCTTGCATCTGATATGCCTTTGGCTGCTTGAAGCCTGATGCAATAAACATGCTGGTGAACTTGCTATTGTGTAAAAAAATATATATATATATATTTAAAAAAATAGCGCCCCCCTCCCCTCGATACCCACACTAGGCTATGACAAAGGCTGGTGCTACTACAGCAGAGATACCAGCAGCATGGGGCTCCCCTGCCATAATGACAACAAACCTTAGTCCACTCAGCATGGGGCAGAATGCCCTAGGGCGGCGGTTACCAAACTGTGCGCCGCGGCTCCCAGGGGTGCCGCGGCGCTGTCACTGGGGTGCCGCGGGCCAGTCATAAAAAAAAGAAAGAGCAGATAAACTTACCAATCCGCCGGGCGCCGGGACCCAGCAGCCTCCTCTCTTCCGCAGCTGTCACTGAATATCGACGTCAGTGACAGCTGCGGGAGAGGAGGCTGCTGGGTCCCGGCGCCCGGCGGATTGGTAAGTTTATCTGCTCTTTCTTTTTTTTATGGCTGGGAGAAGCGGAGGAGGACAGCGGGAAGAGGAGGAGGACAGCGGGCAGCAGAGGAGGACAGCGGGCAGCAGAGGAGGACAGCGGGCAGCAGAGGAGGACAGCGGGCAGCAGAGGAGGACAGAGGACAACGGGCAGCAGAGGAGGACAGCGGGCAGCAGAGGAGGACAGAGGACAGCAGAGGAGGACAGAGGACAGCGGGCAGCAGAGGAGGACAGCGGGCAGCAGAGGAGGACAGCGGGCAGCAGAGGAGGACAGAGGACAGCGGGCAGCAGAGGAGGACAGCGGGCAGCAGAGGAGGACAGAGGGCAGCAGAGGAGGACAGCGGGCAGCAGAGGAGGACAGCGGGCAGCAGAGGAGGACAGAGGGCAGCAGAGGAGGACACAGGGCAGCAGAGGAGGACAGAGGGCAGCAGAGGAGGACAGAGGGCAGCAGAGGAGGGCAGCAGAGGAGGACAGCGGGCAGCAGAGGAGGACAGAGGACATAGGGCAGCAGAGGAGGACAGAGGGCAGCAGAGGAGGACAGCGGGGCAGCAGAGGAGGACAGCGGGGCAGCAGAGGAGGACAGCGGGGCAGCAGAGGAGGACAGCGGGGCAGCAGAGGAGGACAGCGGGGCAGCAGAGGAGGACAGCAGGGAAGCAGAGGGGGGCAGCGTGCAGCAGAGGAGGACAGAGGGCAGCAGAGGAGGACAGAGGGCAGCAGAGGAGGACAGAGGGCAGCAGAGGAGGACAGAGGACAGCGGGCAGCAGAGGAGGGCAGCAGAGGAGGACAGCGGGCAGCAGAGGAGGACAGCGGGCAGCAGAGGAGGACAGCGGGAAGCAGAGGAGGACATCGGGAAGCAGAGGAGGACAGAGGGAAGCAGAGGAGGACAGAGGGCAGCAGAGGAGGACAGCGGGGCAGCAGAGGAGGACAGCGGGGCAGCAGAGGAGGACAGCGGGGCAGCAGAGGAGGACAGCGGGGCAGCAGAGGAGGACAGCGGGGCAGCAGAGGAGGGCAGCGTGCAGCAGAGTGACAGAGGGCAGCAGAGTGACAGAGGGCAGCAGAGTGACAGAGGGCTGCAGAGGGGGGCAGCGTGACAGGGGGCTGCAGAGGGGGCAGAGTGCCTGGATGCAGAGGGGGCAGTGTGACAGAGGGCAGAGGAGGGGGACAGAGGGCAGAGGAGGGGGACAGCGTGACAGAGGAGGGGGACAGCGTGACAGAGGGCAGAGGGGGCAGCGTGAGAGGGGGCAGAGGGGGAAGTGTGACAGAGGGCAGAGGAGGGGGAAAGTGTGACAGAAGAGGGGGACAGTGTGACAGAGGGCAGAGGAGGGGGACAGAGGGCAGATGAGGGGTACAGCGTGACAGAGGGCAGAGGAGGAGGACAGCGTGACAGAGGGCAGAAGAGGAGGACAGCGTGACAGAGGAGGGGGACAGCATCAGAGGGGGCAGCGTGAGAGGGGGCAGAGTGACTGGATGCAGAGGGGGCAGTGTGTCTGGATGTAGAGGGGGCATTTTTGCATACAACTAAATAAGTATTTCTGTCCTGACCTAAATACTTATTACATTTTTTTGACCCAACTACTTTTAAAACAGGACTGCTCAGTAATTATTTTGGAGGGGTGCCTTGAAAAAATTTGGAGACTCTAAGGGTGCCGCGAACTGAAAAAGTTTGGGAACCACTGCCCTAGGGGAATCAGGCCTGTAAAAAAATTTGTATAAAATATGTATCAATGAACTCCATTGATACATTTTATCAATGGAAGTCACTGCAGTTGAATACAGAGCTTTCCCACGCTCTGCCCAAACAGAGCAAAGCCACTCTGTATTCATCGCAGCTCGCAATCACTGTCCAACATGGGATTTTTTTGACCAAGTGGATTTTCAAGTCTGGAGAAGGAAAAGGATTCCCCCAGGATTTAGGTGAGCAATACTTTGATGAAAGAGGGTTTGTGTGGGGAAGTTTTTATTCCAATAAATTGCTTATATGACTTTATGTCTTTTTACACATTTTTCCCTTGTGAACTATAGGTCCCAGTTGGCTCTGAAAGCCAGGGCATGCTAGCACTTGTAGTTCTACAAGTGTCAGCATTCTGTGGCAGCCATGGACATGCAGCCATTGTAGTGCTACAACTACAGCATACCAAAGCAGTTTAAAGCTGCCAGGGATAGCTGGGATCTGTAGTTCACCAGTAGAACTTTTTTGGGGGGGTACCCTTTTTCTCCCCCTATTATTTATTTCTTTATTAAAAGACATTTAAGTGGCAGTCATCCTCATCAACTTGAAATTGACGGCTGACTTCTCTACTGCTTGATGATACGCTTTAAACATATCTTCAGTAGACACATTTGATATAGTATGCTGACTTGTACATATTATTACATCTGTGTTATGAACATAAATTACATCCAAGTCTACATCAGGCCCCCAGCCTTCAATGCTGTTGCCTGTTGAAAATATGCATGGGGGATCTAACAGATGGGTTGCATAAACAATCATATACTTTTACAGTGGATAGCTCAGATTTTCGTTGTCATCCCAGCAATAAAGCACACCGTACAGTATAACTACACAAAACCACAGTTTATTTAAAAAGACAAAACAAAAGTGGAACTGAAAATTGGATGTGCATTTTGAAACTATATGCATAAGGCCACATACCCACTGGAACTGTGGTTGCATTTTTTAATGCTTGTAAAAATGCTACTGAAAATACCTGCCTAGTTTTGTGTCAAACTTATCAGGTAGCCCTATCAAAATTCAAATGGGGGAATTCAATTAGCCATCATGTTCCTCTGAACATTGTGGTTGTTCATTTTTAACTTGAAAAGTTTTTAATTGTATTTATAAGATAAAGGAAAACAGACATAACAATGTATACGGATTACAATCAATAAAATCCGAGATTTGTACAATTCACATTGTTAACATATAACAAAGACACCATACAAAAGTAAAATCATAATCCAGAAATGGGAAGTGAAGGGAAGGGAGGAGACATATTTTGAGACATGCAGCATATCGAAGAGGCACACTTGTGGATTTCAGAAAAATAAAGCATTAGAAGGCTAAAATAGTTACTAAGGGTCTTGAGGGGGCCAACGTTCTGAATATTTATACCATGAGAACCACTTGATCAGGGGGGAGGACACAGCAGTGGAATATCTGATGCCAATAGTTTCTGTCTCAAAGCTACGTTGTGCTTTAACAAAAATTCTTGAGAGATGAAGGTAGAGGGGACTTTCAATTCTGGGCTATCGTTGCCCTGGTGGCAATGAGTATATGTCAAGTAACATAGTGGTTGTGGCATTGGAGATGAGGTGGGTATAGTTGTAGTAACACTACAGCAGGACAAGGGAGGATATTAGATTTAGTAACCTGGAATATCAGATGGAAGACCTCGGCCCACAGTGATCGGATTTTGGGACATGCCCAGAAAATATGGATTAGGGTACCAATATCACCACATTCTCTCCAACAGTTTTTGGATACTGAGGGACAGATTCTGTAAAGCTTATTTGGGATAAAATATATCTTGTGTATTATTTTAATTATTATCTCCGAGTGGTTAATGCACTTGGACATTTTATAGATATTCTGAAAGATTTTCTCCCACTCTTCTACTGGGATAGTAATCCCCAAGTCAGATTCCCAGGTAACTTTGACCGTGAGATCCCAAGAGTCAACGAGGGACAGAAGGGTCTGGTACCATATTGAGATGCCACCCGCAAGTGAGGAGGAGAACATTTTACATATGAGGGGGGAGGATTTAAGGTAGGAGGATGAGATGGGTAAATTTGTATTCAGTGTCTAATCTGGAGGTATTTATAAAAATCACGTGCTGGTATGTCATACTTAGCTTGTAGATGGGAAAGGGGGATCTGGAATTGGTTGTGACAGTTGGTAGAAAGATTGGAGGAAGGAAGAAGCGAATCTGGAGATAAGAGCATCATCTTGTCCCAAACAGTAAGGGAATCTCTGATACACCAGAAAGGAGTTACAGGAGTTTGCCTGCAAGGCTTATCTAACCAAAGGAGGTCTGCAAGTGGTTATGGGAAAGAATTATGGTGTTCAAAAGCCACCCAGGGTTTGAGAGGGGAAGGGGCCTGCCAGTCTCTGAGTTGGTATACTAGGGCTGCATGCTGGTATGCTTCCAGCTTAGGTGTCCACCTAGAGCAAAACATTTGATTTATAGAGAATCTAGGGCATTTATTACGCCAAATAAAGTGTAATGGTATAGTGTAAAATTTGTTTAGGAGAGATCCGGGAACAAGGTAGGGGATAGAACTGAACAAATACAGGATCTTCGGGAGAAAGATCATTTTCGGGGGCAGCCACTCTCCCAACGGCTGCGCATTTTTACTATTACTACGGTAAAACCTGCGCTCATTTATCCTTGTACCCCATAGAGGTGTGAGGAAAAATCAACGGAGATTTCTGTAAAAATTCTACGGCTGTGATTTTCTAAGGAACATCGCGGCCATGGAATTCCCCCCAAAGAAAGAAAAATAACGTGTCTGGTGCCACATACATTGTTGCTAATAGGGAACCTTATTTATTGTTTAAACTCAATAACTAAAAGTGTAGTACTGACTAACCAGAGCCGTAACTTAAAATTTTAGCACCTGGGGCAAGAAAGAAAAATGCCGCCCCCCCCTAGCCCTCAATTTTAACCAAATGAACCTAAAATATTCATAAACTGTGCCCCCCTTCAGTGCTGTGCCCTGGACAGTCACCCCTTTCGCACAGCCCTAGTTAGAGCCCTGTGACTAACAGAAATATGGCAGCATTCAGAGAACAACTTCTGATTACTGAAATTTTCTGATTAAACAGATCAATTTCGACCTTCAAAGGCACAATACTTTTTACCCTCTTCTTCAATATACCACGTACTTGTGCTTAGATGGTTTATTTAGTCTTTAACACCTGAATTCACACTTATGACTCTTCATCTGGTGCCCAAGCCACCAAAATGTTAAGCGCTACCAATACCATTTTACAGGCAAAAGCTAAAGAGCTAATGAAAGTTGTCCATCTATACAGAGTAAACTTTTTTTAAACATATATTTGGTTTGCATAATTGGGTCATTAAACTGTCACTTGCTCACGACAGAAATCAAAACTGTATTACTTATAGTTATTCAAGCAGATAATGGCATGCATAATACCAGTGTTGGCTAACCTGTGACACTCCAGGTGTTGTGAAACTACAAGTCCCAGCATACCCTTGCAGCAATAAGCTGATATATATTGGCAAAGCATGCTGGGACTTGTAGTTTCACAACACCTGGAGTGTCACAGGTTAGCCAACACTGCATAATACCATACATAATAGTCCTGTAAATGCCATACAGGAAACCAGGGGTTATAAACTGCAACTACTACATGCCATGGATAACAAAATGCCATTAGTTTATTTGTAAAGTTGTCTTATATCCACAGTGTATACCAAACCACACATGACTAATTGCAGGTGTATCTAAGGTGACATTTATTTGCTAGACCAGACATGCAGGTCTGAGGCATAGGACAGGTGCACAGCACACACATGACAGGGATGGGAGGTGTGTCTCTCACCTCCTCTTACTCTTGTCTGCCGTGTAATAGGCCGCTCGTTTCTGCACCGGTTGAAGTTGGATGCTATCCGCCATCTTCCGCCGCCGCACGGAGTGACGTCGCCAGTTACCGACCAGCTGGGACCGCGGAAGACGAAGGGATGTTACGTCACAGTCAGCTGACACGGCAGCGTGTTGTGTGAGATGACGTCCTGGGAGCGGGCACAGAGAAGTATTGCTGCTGGCAGTTACTGGTTCTCCTGTGCTGTGCAGAGGAGCTCGAGTTCAAGATGTGCTTATGGACTAGTATATGTTTATTGCACTTTATGGACATTGTATTAATTCAAAACTTCTACTGCTAGTTCAATAGGTTACTGTAATTTTTCGTGCTTTTTCAATGTTCCATGTCGCTAGCTGTTACTGATTGTCAGACATACACACATATACAAAGTATGTGAGTACTGTAAATCACGAAACAGTGACGCAGCTGCCATTTAGGTAATAAGACTACATTTGGTCATGACGTACCTGTGACATTAATAGACTTGCCATCCTGGAAAACACATTTGACTTAGTGCTTACGGATCAATGTATCCTGGCAGATAAAATCAGCTGAAAATTGAGCATAAAAACATCTCCAGGGTGGACTTCTTGCCCCACCTGAGATACTGCCTTATCTTGCACTTTGCCATGTGAGCCCCACCTGAGATACTGCCTTATCTTGCACTTTGCCATGTGAGCAAAAGGGTGGATGATGGTGATGATACAGAAATATTGGGTTGCATTCACTTATTATTCAGTATATGTAGATTACTGTAAGATGCTTAAGTTGTCAAAAGAGTAATGCTGGAAAATCAGTAATAATACAACAAACACATTGGCTGGTGACTGTGGCGGCGTTCTGAAATGTGCCAATTGATTTTATACAAATATTTAAAAGTCAGTTGTTATATGTACTTGTATGTGTTGATTTATTTTCTGGTTGGGTTGTAGCCTACTCTTGTGGATATATTTACTAAACTGTGGGTTTGAATAAGTGGAGATGTTGCCTATAACAACCAATTGGATTCTAGCTGTCATTTTGTAGCATGTACTAAATACATGCTGCCCTTAGCAACCAATCAGATTCTTGTTGTCATTTATACAAAATGACAGCTAGAATCTTATTGGTTGTTATAGGCAACATCTCCACTTTTTCAAATCCACAGTTTAGTAAATATACCCCCTGGTCTCAAGCCATCAAAGTTGCTAAGGAACTAATGAAGTAATTTACAAGAGGTTTGGGTTACCAATCATGATTAGTAAGGGGTACTTATTTCACAAGTCCAGTATATACATAAGTGATAGTTGCTCAATCAATTTATAGGCTCATAGGAAGTGCTTGAAAAGGTAGGGTTATCCTAAAAGGAACAAAGAGAGAAAAATCCCCTAGCACACTGCTATAGCCAGCAAAGGAGCTGCCATTTCTGCTTGCACATAAAAAGGCAAAAGTCTTAGTTTCACACGTTTGCAAATGTATGTTTAAGCCACCCGCCACTACACGGCGCTTTTGCTAATAGGGTGATCCTAACTAAACAGTGAGAGTCCCATATATTTGGGCCTAACATATATGTGTTTTTAAATTGAGAGCTAACTTACCAAGATGTACCCCAGAAGCCTCTAAATAGCAATAAAGAGCCAGCACTCTCCCTCAGCTACAGACACCAACATGCCTCTCAGACAAATACAGAAGTGGGAGTTTCTCAATCGATTAAGCAACATGCATGAGGCAATTACTGCCAGTACTTTATTATTTTCCAAATTGTGTCATAATATAATGTAAATTTAACACCTTTAATTATTTATGAACAACATGTTATAAAAATAAAAACCAGTCGCTGTCAGATATAGTCATGTAAGGGTACCCTAAAAGCCCACTACTTTAAACATCTTGCTACCTACATTCTGACATATTTAACTTGCAAGCTGATGTGCAGGAGCATTGTAGATGTGGATTACCGGAGGCACTTATTAAAGTTATTTTATCGCTTACCAATAAAACATTGTCCAATGTGATTGTTGTGGTTCCAAAGCACAAAGATATTTAATTGCAAAATATTGCAGGATTTACAGCAAGCCATTATTACGCATTAAAGATGTTACAATAAAGCAGGAAAGTATAAAAACACTGAATACATTACACTTTTCTTATAGTGCTTCAACCAGGCCCAGGGGATACAGTCCTGGTCATGTGTGGTCAGGATCAGAGAGAGAGTCTTAACTGGTAAAGCAGCTTGATAGTATCCAGTTTCAGTATAGAAAAAAAAAAACTACTGATGATGTCATAGTATGTTTCCATTGGTTCAGGATTCAGGACAGTCCAGTATAATGTAGTCATAGATCAGTTCAAACTGCCCTCCAAGGGTGGGGGGTCAGCTCTCCAACAGCTGCATACTAATCTTCCCACCGAAAAGCTGGTTCAAACTGGTCAATTTGCATTACACAACCAATACCATTCTGATCATTAATTCCCTACCATCCATAACTCGCATACGCAAGGTATGATCTCTTAGCCGATAGAAACGGATGTCTGAGGATAAATAGGGGATTAGAATGATACTAAACATGATATGTTTCCTGTATTCTGAACCTTATTAACATTATTATATTTAACTATAAACTCTTATTACATTTGGTTATAAACGACTGTGTGTTGGAACTATTTTAAAGTGAACTATTTACAAGTGATTGTGTATGTGTGTGTTATTTATTGTGCGATTGCGTCAACACGTGGTGTACTGATCGCAATCGCACGGTAACTCAATCAGTATGGTTTACTTCATCCAATTATTTGACTTCGACACATTGCTCGGTAGCTTTGTCTGGTCTGACATACATGTGAAAACAGCGTGCAGGAGTAGTGAAAGCCCTATTGTGCCACCAGTGCTGGTTTCATCATCAGCTCCAGGCACTCCTTAGACATTATATTAACCAGGATCGTTCATGACTACAAATCTCCCTTGTAATCACCATCTCTGCACCTATGCTTTGTACATAGGGGCAGAGATTCTGATTACAAGGGAGTGATCACCATCTCTGCTGTGTGCACTGAACCATCAGACATTGTTCTCAGTAATTGCTATTACTGTGACCAGTAAAGTTATCAGAGTTCTTGCTTCTGTTTTGACTACCTGGCTTACTAGACCCTTGACATGGCTTAATTATGATTACAGAACTAAGAAGGAAAAAGACCGCACTAGGTTGTCCAATACACTTCCACTCTAATCACTGCACTAATTAGGCTGGGATAATAATAACTATCCACTTGTGGGAAGGGTGCACCCGATCATAATTATTGAAAACCACAAATAGAAAGCAAAAGAGAACAGAAATGATCATATGGGGCACTCAAATGGACCAGAAAATATCTGAAAATTACTGTTAAATATATCTTTATTGAATAAACTTGTCATAAAAATTCTAATAGCGAAATATTAAAAAGTGTAGATGAAATGCAATTGAAGAAAAAAATAAACTGATAAAATAGACAATACGAATTGTCAGGCCGCGTCACTGCTTTGAATCATATTGGTACCATATATTAGGTCATGAATACGTGTCCTAAATAATCAATATAATTATTTGGATTGAAATCCTCGTATACTAGGAATATACCTTCTTTTGATTATCCACTATGATAGACCCTTCACTGAGGGATTCTAAATACTCTTTGTGAGCTATAGAGATAATAAATGCTGTTTATTCATGATACATAAGCAGCATATAACTCATGCATTTACACATCTGCTAATCGATGTAATATTTAATCAATATTTTCAGATGTGGTACTTGCAAGGCGTGTCCTAATATGATCCAGATTAAGGAGTATAAGGATAAGTTCGCAAGAACTTATAGAATCTCTAAATTCCTAAATTGTAATTCCATAAATGTTGTATATTGCCTTTCATGTCCCTGCAATATGAAATATGTGGGAATGACCAGTAGACCCTTTAAGAAACGGGTCTTGGAACACATAGGAAATATTAAAAGCTGCGCATGATAGAGCCCACTTGAGACAACTTTCAGTAGTGGCCAAACATTTTTTGAAATTCCATAATAGTGACCATAAGGTTCTAAGGGCGTTTGCCATGGAACAAGTGAGTCTAGGATTGAGAGGGGGGGACATTCATACAGAATTGTTACGAAGGGAGTCAAAACAGATTTTGGTATGAATGATAACAACAGTTATTCAGCCTTTTTATAAAGGCTGAATAACTGTTGTTATCGTTCATACCATTTGGGGCTAAGCAGCCCATTAGGAAAATCTGTTTTGTCTCCCTTCGTAACAATTCTGTATGAATGTCCCCCCCTCTCAATCCTAGACTCACTTGTTCCATGGCAAACGCCCTTAGAACCTTATGGTCACTATTATGGAATTTCAAAAAATGTTTGGCCACTACTGAAAGTTGTCTCAAGTGGGCTCTATCATGCGCAGCTCTTTTAATATTTCCTATGTGTTCCAAGACCCGTTTCTTAAAGGGTCTACTGGTCATTCCCACATATTTCATATTGCAGGGACATGAAAGGCAATATACAACATTTATGGAATTACAATTTAGGAATTTAGAGATTCTATAAGTTCTTGCGAACTTATCCTTATACTCCTTAATCTGGATCATATTAGGACACGCCTTGCAAGTACCACATCTGAAAATATTGATTAAATATTACATCGATTAGCAGATGTGTAAATGCATGAGTTATATGCTGCTTATGTATCATGAATAAACAGCATTTATTATCTCTATAGCTCATAAAGAGTATTTAGAATCCCTCAGTGAAGGGTCTATCATAGTGGATAATCAAAAGAAGGTATATTCCTAGTATACGAGGATTTCAATCCAAATAATTATATTGATTATTTAGGACACGTATTCATGACCTA
This sequence comes from Mixophyes fleayi, assembly GCF_038048845.1. NCBI lineage: Eukaryota > Metazoa > Chordata > Amphibia > Anura > Limnodynastidae > Mixophyes > Mixophyes fleayi. Next base: position 190,051,562 of record NC_134406.1, read on the forward strand.
ATATATGGTACCAATATGATTCAAAGCAGTGACGCGGCCTGACAATTCGTATTGTCTATTTTATCAGTTTATTTTTTTCTTCAATTGCATTTCATCTACACTTTTTAATATTTCGCTATTAGAATTTTTATGACAAGTTTATTCAATAAAGATATATTTAACAGTAATTTTCAGATATTTTCTGGTCCATTTGAGTGCCCCATATGATCATTTCTGTTCTCTTTTGCTTTCTATTTGTGGTTTTTAATTATGATTACAGTATGCTTCCAGACATTAACCTTTGACACTTCTACAATTTATGGGGGGAGGGGTGTTATCCCCGTTTTTAGGGCTGATCTGCTAGCACTCTATTATGTACTTATAAAACACACTCAAACCTGCCACAATCAAGCTTAACCAGCGTCTCGATCCTGGAAACCCCATAAAAAGTTCTGACTAGGTGGTATAGATGTGCCACACATCTAGCCAGAATATATCAAGGGGTCTCTAGCTCTTGGTGCTGCAACCAAAGTCCTGGCACCCCTCTACGCATATGGTGGGACTGCTGCCTACTATATCCCTTCTGGACCCAAGTGATAGCATTATCCCGAACACTCCTAGGGAGACTGATACCCCCCTTTTGGTTCCTCCACAAAACAAATATGCCTGTGTCTGGCTTTAAGAAATCACTCTTAAAACTTCTTATATCAGCAGCTAAGGCGGTCATCCCGGTTCATTGGAGGACCACCTCTCCCCCTACTGTCCAGGACTGGTCTAAGAGGTTGGAGTTTTATAGGTCCAGGGAGCACATGCTCGGCCGAAGATAAATTAGAAGTGTATTACGCCATCTGGGGTCCTTGGCTGAACTTCATTGATTCTCCTGAGTACACGGCTTTAACCTCCATCCCTCCAACCTAAATAAGTTTTACCATAGCTTGGAGCGCATGTAGCTCACTACTTGACCCAGCTGGTACCCCGAAAAGTCTTCCGCTGAAATAATCATCTTGATTCAGTTACCCTTTCCTTCTCCTTTAATCCCCACTCCCTTCCTCTCCTACCCCCATCTGTCTTATTGTGTGTTTAAGGTCTGACATTTGTCTATGCACTTAAGACCAACTTGTCTAAATGAGCATATAATGGCCTGGAGCTATTCTGGGTTGTACGTACTAAGAGGCTCCAAGTACTGTGATTGTAAATGTGCTTCATGTTTGACCTGCTTACTTTGTAAAACTCACTAAAAATGTATTTCTGAAAGTCTGTTCCTTATTGGTTCACTATTATTGTCTCTACTTTTGGATCCTGCATTGCCACTAGCCATTGGAGTCCATTAACCAGAGTAGTAGCTGCACAGGTTGTTTGCTGTAAATAGATAGGAAGCAACAGTAGGAAGTGGAAGGATGTGATTTTGCTTGTCCTGGTTCGACCAATGCGTGATGCTGAGTACACCCTTTCATTCGTGGGTTGTTAAAACTGGCTAAGTGTTGTCTGAAGGTGAGCAGGATCCAGTCTCGTGACCAATCAGACTTGCATTTGTATATGTATTGTTCTCCGAACGTCTCCATTTGGAGTTGCACATGGTCACGCAAATGTATCTATAAACACCATAGTTGCTTTTGTCTGCACCTCCTGTTCCTGAATCTTTTGATTTGTTATCTAATCGTGATTCACTTTGGATGACATTAAACTTTGCCATCATTTAAATTGACATAATATGCTTCCTTTCCCCCACGTACTGTCAATAATGGACTGTCAGAAGTACCGGTATACCACTGGGATTAAGATTAGAACGTGGCACATGCTACTACAGGTTTTTCTTTTGTTTAGAAATGTCATGTGTATAATAAAATATTGTGTTACATAATACTTTACTTTAAAACCAATTACCAACCTTTATTGTTCCTGCTTTCCCATAATCTTATGTTCTAGCTAATTTCAACTTCCTATCAATCACAGAGTCAAATAATAATGAGGTTTATTATGTTTAACACACGTGGATGGCATGTGGCATATCCTTTTTACGCTGGAGAGTAACAAACAGTGCACAGCATACAGTCTTTGAAGTGAAATAAAAATTATAAAAGCCACAATATCAAGTAAGCCAAAGTCACAGAAGTGTTAGTAAACTCAAACTTGAAATGATAATATGAAGTGGCAGACTTAAGGGTAGAAACTTTGCAGACTTGCATGAAGATAAAAGCTGGAAGGTGCATTGGTGTAACTTTCCAGTGAAACAGGAAGCAGGGAGGATCAGCGACTGGAAGGGATGCAGGATAACAGGAAACTGTCACGAGCCCCGGCTTTACTGCGAGCCACCGCGGCTTGCTTCTACTGCTCCGCGTCATGACAACCGGGACGTCACTTCCGCCTCTACCCGGCCGTTGTCAGGGCAACGGTCGGATGCTTCCTCAGACCCTGACGCGTCCCAGCAGGCAAACACAGCCGGGCGCGTGTGCAAATTATTAATGTAGTTAGGGCTGCGACTCGGCAAGCTGTCGCTTGGGCGCATGCGCAGTTTACACACACACACACCAACTGGGGCTCATTGTCCATTTATGGAGCTTGCTCCTGAATGTTCATTATCTGTATTTAAGGCAGAGAGGGCTTAGCCTCCCTGCCGGTTATAGCATTCAGTTTCCTGGCTGACCTGCTGATTGTCCTGTGTTCCTGTACTGCTGTACCTCTGGATTGACCTTTCTGTGTATGATCTTTGGCTTGTTTATTAGATTGTGATTCTCTGCTGGTGACCTTGACTCCTGCCTGTGACTAAGATATCCTGTCTTTCTGCCGGACCTGACCCTTTGCCTGGACCCCATTTCGCTGACTGCCCGTGCCATTTGACCTTGGCCTGTCCCTGACATCGTTTGCCTCGTGCTGCCATTTCCTTGCCGCGCTACGGGTTAAACCATAAACTTGTAGTATGCAGAGCAAAATACCTGGGGGCATTTGAGTACCTGTGAGCACATTATGCTCTATGTGAAAGGCGACTGCTAAAGGCGAAGGCTTCTACCACCCGTTCTACAAGCTTATGACTATAACTGGTAGTGACAGAAACAAACTGGTGGGACACTGGAGCAAAAGGCTGGGTAAATCGAGTTCAGAGAAGCAATCTGTACATACAAACAAACAAACAACCAGTAATGAAAATGCAAGGGGCAGGAATTTAAGCCAGGGAGGCAGGTGATGGTAATCAGGTGATGGGTTAGCCCCTCACAGGTAAAATCTACAACATTCACACCTCTTGTGGAACAGAACTACATGCCCAAGAGATCTACAGGACATAGTCCTAACACCTGCTTTCACATTTGATCAGTTTCTGTTACAACATCTTGCGTGAATTAAAGATCTTTCTCAATCGAAATACCACTATTTTGTAATGTTCTTTTCATTTTTGTTTACTTAATATATGCATCACAGGTAAACAGTTGCTGCTTTGCATTTCCAATAAAAATGTCTGATCATTGCAGTTGGTCCCTCAAATTGGCCGTGGGAATTTGAAAAATAAGACTTTGACAATTAGCAAAACTGATGTAGCTTAAGCTACTTAAATTAATACAGTTTACCATCACAACAACATTTAGAATACAACAGTATTTATTTTATTTGCAAAAAGACAACATTTCTGTGAAGGTCATAGCTGTAGTGCCAATTAGAAATGTAAGCTGCTGGTTTATTTAACCTGAACAGATTGCTTGAGCGTGACAAGTCTTGATTATTTGATCATGGTACGGCTATATTATTATTATTTATTTATTTATTAGGTGCCAAAGATCCTGTAGCACAGGATAGAGAGGCAAGTAACAAATAGAAGAGGTAATACACATAAATAACAGAGATAAGTGTGAGTAATGCTAAGGGGACTCACATTGAGTGCAGCAAAATATACGACAGGACGAACAAGGGAGTCAGACAGTGGACAGACATGGGACGATAGGTAGAGAGAACCCTGCCCGTGAGAGCTTACAATCTAGAGGAAGAGGTGGTGAGAGACAATAGGACCAACTAGAAGAAAACGGGGATGGCAGGTGAAGAAAGTAGTGATGAATAGAATGGTTAGGAGGTGGTAGGATAAACAAGCTTGAAAAGGTGAGTTCCAAAGAATGGGGGCAGCACGGCAGAAGTCTTGGAGGCGAGCATGAGAGGAGGTAACTAGTGGTGAATTGAGGCAGAGCGGAGTGGCCGGGTAGGTATGTACCTTGAGACAAGGTCAGAGATGTAAGTGGGAGAAGTGTTGGACAGGGCTTTGTAAGTGAGAGTATGGAGCTTGAACTGAATTCTGAAATGGATAGGGAGCCAATGAAAGGATTTACACAGAGGAGTAGCGGGAAAACAAGTGTAACAGGAGAGGAAGATGAGCCTAGCCGCAGCATTCTATATTGATTGAAGGTCAGAAATTCGAGAGTCCGGAAGGCCAGTGAGAAGGAGGTTGCAATAATCGAGACGAGAAATGATGAGTGAATATATTCTTTAATAACAACAACACTGAAATAAGCATCTCCTCGAATCGTGTGAACCACCGACATAATAGCCCCAAGTTTTTCCATTTGCCTAAAATGTCAATAGCATGTTCCGGGTTGTGTAGGATCAAGTAAAATGAGAGTAGAAGTTCCATCGCAGTGAAAATTACCCTGAGCTACAGTAATGCAAATTAATAAGTGACTAAACAGTTACAACAAGGTTGAGGACATGAGAAGGAGGAAGGATTTACTTCTCTAAAAAAGACAGTCACATCTACAGTTGAAATAAGGCTGATTACCCACTGATGTAAGTGTAGCCACTGGAATCAGCACTCGCCTGCCCTGTGAGTCTGAATATTGGAAATGTAAGAGACATGGAAGGAGGAGATGCCTGCTGAAGACAGTCCTAAGACACAGGAAACTACACCTCCTGCATCCCTGATGTTAGTGTTCGCCACTTGCAGAGAGATAAGTGTAGTGAAGGCAGGGAAAATAGAGAAACAACCATTAGCTAGATTACAGCCTTTCAGAACTGACGGAGAAGAAACAGTACTGCTATGTCACTGAGCCTGCCAGAATGCACAGAAGCCTCTGTGAGAGTGGGTACCTTGGAGAAGGGAGCTGCAGAGAGTGACAAAGTTAGAAAGGGAAACTTCATTATAGAGAGAGTGAATGCAATGAGGAGGGCTTTCAATTTCTTAGAAAGGGCTGCGAGTGTAATAGTGAAAGCTGCCAGGTGCCGTCTTAGAGAAGACCTGTCTGTCTAACAGAGAAAACTGACAGATGTCACTCTAAAAGGGTGCCAGGTTACTAGAGGGATCTGCCAGGAACACAGAGGAAAAGGTTAGTGTCAGTGTCAGAGGTATGCTTTCATGATGGAAGTCTGCTAATGCCAGAGAGTAAGACGCCAGAGACAAAGACTATGCTGCAAGAGCCCCAGAGGTAGTTGAGGTCTGATCCAAAAGGAGTCCATGTTCAATACAAAAGTCCACATGGAGTTAAGGTCATCCAGAAGTCCTGATTCCAGGTCCAAAGGTTCAAAGGAAGTCCATGTTTTCTCCAGAGGCTAAAAGGAGTCCATGTCCAATCCAAAGATCCAGAGGGAGACCAGGAACAATCTAGATGTCTAGTTGGAGTCCAAAGCCATTTCACTTGTTTGCAGAGAGTATTTACTCAAAGCACCTGCCTTTGCTACTACTTCTACCTTGTGGCCTAGTCAGGCGAGCCATTGGTGAGTCGGGTTCAGAGGAAGTCCATGCCGGAGTGGTTGGTGTTTTATACATTTCATGTACCCTTATTTTTTCCAAATAAGGCTCCCAACCTTCCAGTATTCAGACAAGTAGCAACTAAAGACACCAGCAGCCACAGGTAGTGAAAGTGACAGAACAGGTAGGAGAGAGAGCAGACTACCAGACTGTCTTGACTCTGCTGGGGCAGTCCCGAATTTGAGTGACTGCCTTGCTTAGTTAGGATTTGGTCTGACTGCAAGTACAGTTGGGATATATGTCCTGCTTCACACTGTACTGCTTGTGAAGGTAGAGCTTCGTGCACCTAACTGTAGTGCTCACAGTATTGCCTGTGTATTTGTGTCAAATGATAACCATGTTACATCATAGGGGCACTCCTGTCTTAAGTGCCCCTTGCCCCCAAGAACCTTAATCCAGCTCTGGGCCAGGTTGGCAGATCGACACCCCATGCTATGCTCAAGCCCTTTTGCTGGCAAAAACATCAGTTTTTTTAAAGCAAAAGGGCTCTTTGCACTTTTATAAATCAGCCCCTGTGATCAATACTATAATAGAGCAATATTATTTAATCTACTTCTATAATATGATATAAATATCTGCCCCATTATAATCAGCCAGGTATGTAAAGAAAAAGGTGCTGTAGAGGGAAGGAACATATAAAATAAAATGCAATATAAAGTGAGGTTTGTTTTTTGTTGCATTATTTATGTTCATTATTTATGATTTATCATTTGTAATAAATGTAAAGTACCGCTGGGTTAAGCAACACTCTTTTTTAAAAAAAAACATTATGCTTTTATGCATTTTTCTGGTGCTTCAGGTGCTTTGCACAACAAAGGAAAATGATCATGGTGGGAAGAAGACCAAGGGCTAGATTTACTAAGCTGCGGGTTTGAAAAAGTGGGGATGTTGCCTATAGCAACCAATCAGATTCCATCTGTCATTTTGTAGAAGGTACTTAATAAATGAAAGCTAGAATCTGATTGGTTGCTATAGGCAACATCCCCACTTTTTCAAACCCGCAGTTTAGTAAATCTAGTCCCAAGGGTGATAAATATGTTTGTTCCGATGCTTCATGCTGTACTGCACCAGCAACACCACATCAGAGTGCAACAATATTATTCATGAAGCCCACAGCAGGTGTGCTTTAAATGCCAGGGCTGAATTTTAATCCCAGTCCAGCCCTGTCTCCGGGTACGCAGTGACACAGGGGCTACATTACGAAAATGACAGCATGCGCCAGAACCGTAACTTGAAATTTTAGCGCCTGGGGCGAAAAACAAAAATACCGCCCCCAGCTCTCAATTTTAACAAAATGAACCTAAAATATTTATATACTGCGCCCCCCTTAAGCGTTGCGCCCTGGGCGGTTGCCCCTATTGCACAGCCCTTGTTACGGCCCTGACATGCGCTACCATGATGTGGGAAGCGAATTTGGCAGAGTGCTTCTTTGCATTTTGTAGTGGGTAGCAAAGGAGGAAGATCCAGGGGGTCTTTAACGAGAGGGCACAGCAAGAGTAGGGCTAGGAAACTTTCTCCCAGTTAATATTTACGGCAGGTCCACCCAATATGGTGGTACATGCCTCTCTGAACACATTACCTTTAACAGAGTGAGGTGGCAAAGGCACACAGTCGCCGGTTTGTCAGCTCTGTCAGGGGTGTAATACCACCGGTAACACTTTGTAGGCATTTCCTTTAATCAAGGTTGAGGTGAAGCTGAATGCTATCTTTTCCTGTATTACTTCCTAACCATCTTCATCTGGGAGGAAGAGGGGGGGCTAGGTCTCTCTCCCACTCCCGCTCATGCCTGTCCTGAGGTCTCAGGACCTTGTCGATGGTATACCGTAAAATGAGGAAATCATCACTCTCCTCAGAGGGTAGTTGATGAAAAGGCTTTCAAGACAGTGAAGTTTATGTGGAGTTCGTCTAATGGGAGGCAACCAAAGAATTATCTTAGTTGCATATAATTAAAGAGCTTGTAAGAAAGCTCAAGGTTCCTGCTTTGTAGGCTGTCGAAAGTCAGCCAGGAACCTCTGTCAACCAGATTTTAAGCGAATAGTATGCCTATCACCCTCCAGGGTTGGGAGTAGTGACATGAGGAGGCCAAGGGGGAACTTGTGGTTGTCCCAAAGTCAAAGTATGGGGAGGTAAACCGACTGTGAGGCGATTCGCATTTTATACCTGTATGAAAACATGTCTGAAAAGAGCAGGGTAGAAAATAATTTAACAATATTCAACCTTTGTAGCTTAGTAAGCACCCAAATAGATATCGCGCTATGGTTGAGATAGATGGACTCAATATCAATCAAAGATAGAGTAGAGGGAGGGGCAATGGAGGGTGTGTTCTGACTTAGGTGCATTGCCCAATAATATATTTTAACATCTAGGAAACCATTGCCTCCTCACTTTTTGTTTTTTTTCATTAGAGTGAGGTGTTTTCTCGCAGGCTTTTTATTCCACACAATTTTTTTTTGTAAAATAAATCCTTATTGGGTTTTTAGTAACATAAAAAGAAAGCATACAGAACAAAGGATAAAGCACTAGGGCAAGCATCAAATATGAGGGTGGGTATACCTTACAGAGCTTGGGGGCCATGAGGAGTGACATAAGCAAATAGAAACATATGTATGAATCATAGTGCACTAGGACTGCCAAAGTAAGTGCGCCCACCTCTCGCAAACATTTGAAGACATAAAAATAGTGGCAGGTGACATTGTGAAAGAGAGCAACAATAAATATTCTAGAAGGACAATATTTGCGAAATCTCAAAAAAAAAGAGAAAAAAGGGGGCAGGGCAGAAACTGGGAGGAAGAGAGGGATGGAGGGTGCAGTCTCAAATGCCGGTTTAGAATATATCAGTATGCGGAACCCAAAAGGATGACACGGACCAGAGCTGCGATTCCTTACTAAGTGGGAGGTCACTGATGTGAATTGCTCGGAGTCTAATAAATCCACCATGGACCCCAAATGGCATAATATTTATTGACAGAAGACAGGAGTAATTCATCCATCATCCTATATAATGCTAATCTCTGGAACCATTCCCGGATAGTCGGTGGGGGTGGAGATCTGCAATGAACTGGGATCATCAAAGACACATTTTTGAAGAGTGCCCAAATCCGGTAAGGGGACTTTGAACAGTAGAGTTTGAAAAAGATAAAGAAGTTTTGGGAGGACATTCATTTTAGTCATAATGATCCTGCCCAGCCATGAGATTATTAGAGATCTCCAAGAGTGGAGGTCAGTTTAAATGCTGGAGAGAAGGGCTGAAAGGTTTTTGTAATACAGAGACACGTAGAAAATATTTGTTCTTTTTCTGATATTTAAAGTTGAAGTGAGTCACAACACTTTGATCCTTGCAGGAGGAAAATTCAAGAGCATCACCTCTGACTTTAGGTAATCTTATAACCTGACAAATTACCATAATGGTCAATGATTTTGAAAAGGTTAGGAAGTGATATATTAGGTTGTTGGAGGGGTAACATGACATCATCAGCGAATAGTGATATCTTATTTTCCGGGTTTCCCACATCCACAACCAGTATATACAGGAAGGCTCTAATAGTTCCTGGGAAAGGTTTGATTACCAGAGCAAATATTAAAGGGGATAGTGAGCAGCTCTGCCTGGTGCCATTTTTAATAAAGACTGGATCCGAAGGAGTACCATTGATCATAACTCTATTGGAAGGGAAAGTGTAAAGAGCCTTCACTCTGCTGAGAAAGTCTCCTGATAGGATGAAATGTTGCAGTGTTTGGATCATAAATTGCCATAAGAGCCTGTTGAAGGCCTTCTCCGTGTTAAGGACAGATGGTTGCTGGAGCTTTCCTAGTATTTAAAATATGTATTAGGTCAATGGACCTCCTCATATTGTCTCTGGCTTGTATGCCGTTCATAGTGAATTGGGGGTGGTAGTATCAAGTTCAATCTGTTTGTCAGGATCTTGGTGTAAAGCTTGATGTTATTTAATAAAGATATGGTGCAATAGTTGGCACAGCTATATGGGTCCTTGCTCTCTTTATGGATCACTGAAATTCTGGCCCCTAATGCTTCACTTGTTCAGGAGGACCCATTCAGAACAGAGTTCAAGATAGTGTGAAGCTTGGGAACATATATTTCTTATAATAATCAGCAAAAGAGTCACCTGGTGGCTTTCCAGACTTGTGGGCTATGATGACCTTGCTGTTTCAACGCTGAGTTTAGGGAGATTTGCCTTAGTCAGAAACTTATGAATTATATGTTAATGGGTCTCTTGTGTTGTTGCAGATTGGGGTTGTGGGAGGTTAAAGAGTTCTTGATAATAGTTTGTAAATTGTGATCTAATTCTTTGGGAATCATACATCAAGGTTCCCCTGGAGTCCTTGATAGCTAAGAGGTAGCGGGCAGACACTTTTGCACATATTTTTGTATTTTGTCTGCCTTATCTCCTTTTTCCTAAAATGTTTTTGTCTCAACCACCTTAATTTGTTGGCTGCTTGGAAGGACAGGAGAAGTTTGTCTAGTGCTCATTTATTCAGAGATTCCAGTTTTTGCAGGGTATACAATAATTGGGTAGTTTTAGCTAATATATCTCTCTTTGATCTAGCATCCACAGAGATCAGATGACCTCTAAGGGCAGCCTTTTGGGCATTCCATAGAGTCATTGTCAGGTAGATATGGGTGGTTTAAGTTCAAGGTTAGAAAGGTCAGCCACAATAGGTGAACCCCAACCAAACTCCAGGGATTATATGGGTATAACATAATTTTAGAGTAAGTTCATGGCTGAGCAGGATCATGTTAGTCATAGAATAGGAATTGTGGGATGGGGGAAATAAAGTACAGTCTCTAGATATGAGGACTTTGACTCTCCAAGAATTGTAAAGGTGGTGAAGTTTTCAAAAATCTTGTAGAGCTTTAGAATTCTGGTTGTCTCTACCATCAGACGGGTCCCCAGTTGGGGCATATCTGTCTAGAGTCAGCCCTATTTTAAAACAATGGGATGAGGACAGGTAGACTGATAAATATTTAAGAAAATCTCCATAAGTTGTCACATGGAGTATTCTGCAAATGTTCGCTAAGGAACAGAGTAGAATGTCAGTGGATAAATATGGAAAAAAATTCTTGTAGCCATCAAAAGGGGGTTGTCGAAAAGTGCTATGGGAATTTTTTGGTCATGTAAATGGAGGAATGAAACTAGATTCAAGTCAGGAAAGTTTGTTCTAAGGATGTATCAGAATAAGTGCCAGTACCTTGGATCCAGCCCCGAAAATACTGTATCTGAGTTGCTTGATTCTATAATTCTATTTTGGGCATGGTAACCCAGTAGGAGTGTGTGTAGACAGTTTTCAAGTATTGTGTAATGGATTTGTCAAAATTAACTGTAAACCTTGAAACTATACCAAATTTCCTAATTTGATCTGCCCAGAACCCAGAAGAGCATCTTTTATAGTATTTGGATGTGAATCCATCCAACTCTGGTAAATTTTGGAAATGCAGAATGGTGTTTGCATCATTGATTTCCTGGGTTGTTATATTGGAGACAAGCAGGCCTCTCTGTAATATGAATCTAGGGAGTTTAGCTTCTTCCAATAATTTATTCAAAAGTTGGTCACCATGGGGAAAATGATGACCATTGTCCCCATGATGTGTACCAAACTGGCCAGGTTTGGTGTGTAGAGGTATGGTTGAGAGTTAGGATGTAAATGTTGGGTGTATCAATTATCCTTTTATGGATGTACTGTTTCTATTTGTAGTATCAGTCTGTTTTTCCTTGTGGTTAACCTCATCTTAGATTGTGTTCTTGTTATCCTGTATTTGAAGGAAGGTGGGAGAGAGAAAGGAAAGTGGGTAGTAAAAGGGAGAGAGGGTAAGCCTTGGGAGAGGCGTGGTTGCTTAGAACACTGGTTTGCCTTACCTTTTACATAGAAGACGGCATCTTTCAGGCACTTACATAAAACTAGTGGACTGCAGCAACTACTGTACATACCAGCAAACAGTAACCACCAAAAACCTTGCGTTGGGTGCCGACCCCGCACTATCCATATGTGCCTGGGACAGACGCCTGCCTCCTGTGAAGAGCCGCATCCCGTTGCCTGGTAATGGGGTGCACTTCCGCATTCTGGCTGACGCTGAGCGCACACGCGCAGTGAACTCACATCCCATTGCCAGGCAACGGGATGATTCTCTCCTTGATAAGTCAGCAGTCAAGTGCATCTGACCGGAGAGAACTTCTCCACCAATCAGGGGCTACCCTCCCATTTATAAAGACCCTCTTTACCTCAGTCTGGTGCCAGAGTATTGGTTCACCAGCTCCAGCGTTCCTGTCTTCTGTTCAGTGTTCCTGCTATTGTTGTGTTTGGTTCTGACTACTGGCTTGTTCCTGACTATTCCCTTGTCTTGCGAATTGGTACTTCTTGCTCATCTGGATTCTGACCTCTGGCTCGCCTCAGATCATTCTCCCAGATTCTGCTTTTGTACCGCACTATCGTTTGGTATCCAACCTGGACTGCGCTACAATTCCTGTTCTCTATCCACTGCACTGGTAACTAACTTGGAGAACCATGACCTGTGCACCTCACGCAGCCAAGTCCATACCTCCTTGCTGGGGTCCCTGGTGAATACCGGGGACGTGTTAGACTCCGCGCCTCCCTGTTTCGTTGCGCCAATACCAGTCAGTGACATCCACATATTCAATAATGTGACACCTTGGCTCTAGATCAAACCAGGGGCCCAATTCAGACACCTACGTAAGAACTGCTTCAAACTGACACATATAAGGACCAAGCATCCGCCCTGAAAATAAATTTCCTACAGCAAAACTACAACCCAAAACTACTAGACGATGCATTGACTAAGACATAAGATTTAGACAAGGAGCAACTACTCGCCTACCAAGAGACAACAGAAAAGAACAAGAAAATGACAACAATACTTCACTTCCTATCTTCATCACTGAATACAACAACCAACACAGAAAACTTTCATCCATCCTAAACAAACACTGGCACATCGTCCGAAAAGATGAAAAGCTGAAGGACATTCTCATGGAAGAACCACGTAGCATATACAGGAAAGTGAAAAACCTAAGCAACATCCTGACTTCAAGCTTTGTGCTTACACAGCGAAACCTGAATGAAAGACACATTGAAAGGCTTCTACCACTGTAAATATCAAAAAATGAAGGAATGAGTTATTTTAGAGTGCTCTACTCAGCTTGCTGCTCGAATTAAGCCTGCAACAACCATACACTAGTTGCTAGAGAATAAATAGAAAAAACAGTAACAGGAAATATTCAGGTGCTATACTTTTCACATAGATTCACCTTGATAAAGACTCTCATGTTGGGCCGAAACACGTTGGCCAGTACAATTACATTACTACTGGTCTACCTACTGAAAATTAAAACATCTAAGAGAAGTCCTGGCTGTCACGAATGTCCCTGGAGTGAATTACTGTCTTTGTGATGTGCCTGACATTTATCTTTAACCAGTAGGACTACCTGCATTTCTCATATGTATGCTTTTTAGAAATATATTTTTTTATGTCTAGTTCGTTATGAAATAAAGACCTTGTTTTTTTTTACATAATATATTATACTAGATTATTTCTATTTTTATTTTGGGTCATACCCTATTTGATGAGGAGATTTATTTGTATGACATTGCATCTATCAAGGATACAAAGATGTATATATACGTGAACCTCAAGATCTAATACAGAAAGTACAAAACCTATAGGGGAGAGATCACGATAGAAGGTGTTGCTCCAATTTTCATTTTATAAAGGCATTACCACAATCTTATGCTTTATCTTGAATTAAGATATTTCCTGTACAAACAGTATTACATTATTATTTGTGTATTTGATCTTTTTACATGTTGTGGACTGCTCTGGTGGAATCCCCTGAAACTGTCCAATTCATCTAAAAATATAAGTATTATATTTATATGTCATCTACCTAGTCTATGTGAATAGGATAACACCTGAATATTTCCTGCTACTGTGTTTTCTACCACTGTAACACATGCCTAGCCTGCAGAACCACCAAAATAAACTCCACAAAACCCATAACTGAATTCACAAACAGAAACAATAACAGACCTACAGGATGAAGGAATAAATGACTTGTGACTCCAAAGGCATCATCTATCTAATCCAAAGCCCCTGCTACCTGCAATTTGTGGGAAGAGCAATAAGAGACCTAAAGACAAGGGTACAAGATCATTCCAGTTACAATACACAGGGCATTTTAGTGACTGTTATGCAATACAGAGTAATTCTAATGATGTATATAAAATACCAAGAACATTCTAGTGCCTGGTTTACAATGCAAAGAGCATTAAAGTGACATTTATACCAATACAGAGAGCATTCTACTAACATACTGTACAATACAAACTGTATTTAGCGACCTTAAGAGGTTCTAGAAATAATAGTTATATTAAACTAATCTGATTATTTTTTGAGGCTAGCCTTGATCAAGTCCTCTTCTCAGCCTCACTCGAATCACTCCTCTCTCCTGTATGTACCTTGTCCTACCTTGATGTAGCAGTCTCTTTCTAAAACAGTGCACTCAGCATAGCCTTAGATGGGTAGCTCCAGCCACCACACTTTGTCGGTCCAAACCACAACCCTGGCACTCCAAATACCTAATATCCAACCAGTCGGCCAGCCCTCATTGTCTCTCTGCTACTTTCAACTTGCTTTTATGCCGCCCCCACCCGTTTTCCTTCTCTCATCACTTTGCCGACTACTTTGAAGACAATGTTTACACCATATATCAAAAAAAATCGTCTCGCGATATCCAGCACACAGCCAGCTTCTCCTCTTCTCTTCTGCCCACCTGAAGTTCATTCTCTCTTACATTCCTCACTTCCTCTTCCCCCCCAAAACCATTCTATTATATCCTGTGCATCCAACTGCCTTTTCCCCATCTCAACTTGGATGTCCCAATACTACCTAAAGCTGGCAAATATCTTAAACACAGCCCTGAATAATTGATTTAACTTGCATCTTGTACTATATTTGGTAAGTAACCTGGCCCTGAATAATTAATTGACTTAACCTGCATTTTGTGCAAAATCTCCTGTGAAGGAAGTTGCATGGGCACAAGTCTGAACTTGACAGTACTCCCCCTTGAGGAGGGGGTCAAATTACTCCAAAATGGTGATGGTCTGCAGATGATAAGCAGAGGAAAATATCAATCCTTAGATCCAAACAAAAGGCTCTCCAAAATCTGGAGATGAACTAAGATCCTCTGTCAGAACGATAGTAATAGGAATACCATGTAATCTGACAACATCCTGAAAAAAACAAAGAGGCCTGAATCTTAGTATATGGGCCACAAAATGACTCATCTTGCTAAAGTGATCCACAATCACCCAGATAGTATTATACCCCTTTGAAGGATGTAACTCGCCAATAAAATCCATGGACTTATGAATTTAAGGCTTAATAGGAACAGGTAAGGGTATCAGCTGACCTAGAGGAAGGGTCCTAAGGATCTTGTTCCTGGTGCATATCTCGCAAGCTGAAATATATTCTCTAACATCTTTTCTAAAGGAAGGCCATCACACCACTTGAGATAAAAAGTTAATAGTTTTGCTGATGCTAGGTTACCCTGAAAGTTTACAGTTATGAACTTCCATTGGAACAGCTCAGCAAAGATTTTCAGGATTAAACATAAGGCAGGCAATAGGAAATTTTTTGAGGAGAATCAAGTATCACAAGAACATAGTCAGAATAGTTGATCCCGGTCCCATCTCAATGTTGTTGCTCTTTTAAAGAACAGCATGCTGTAGTTGAAATTACCATTACAAGTCTATTAAGTAACGCTCAGGTGTGACCAGCATATTCGGTTTTACTCGCCATTCTTCTGTGACTGAATATTTTGAGCGAGTTTCATTGCTCATATAACAGTTCTGGTCAAAAATATTGGCACCCTTGTACTTTTTTCAAATAACTCACAATTTCCTCTAAACATAAGACAAACACAGTATGTGGTCTCCACAATTATTTCTCTGTTAATATATAGAACCTTTGTTTATGATTCTGAATTTAATACTGTATATCCTCAAGCAGGATAAGAAATTAAACTGAATTATTTTTATTGACACCCTAGACTTAATATTTGGCAGCATATTCTTTGGTCAAAATAATTGCAATAACCACTTCCTATAGCCATGGATGAGCTTCCTGCACATCTATATTGGCAGTTTGGTCCACTCTTCTTGTGCAAACTGCTCCAGTTCATCCAGATTTGAAACTCTCAAGTGCCATTTTAAGATATCGCCACAGGTGTTCTATGGGATTTCGAACTTGACTCATTGCTTGCTACTTCAGAACAGTCCAGCATCTTGTCTTGTCTTGAACCATTCCTAGGTGCTTTATGAAGGGTGATTGTGGGTCAATTTTCTGCTTGAAGACCCATGACCTTTTATGGATAAGGTCAGCTTTCTGACAATGGATTTATCATTGCACTTCAAAATGGCCTATTAATCTCCAGATCTCATGATGCCACATTCAAGACAACCAGTGCTAGATGTAGCACAGTGTCACGGTTGGCTTACAGGAATTTGATCCCTAGGCTCTGCTGAACATGGCTAAGCCCACCCACGGGCGCAGAGTCTAACAGACAGGTGGTTTTCACCAGGAACCCCTGCAAGGAGGTATGGTCTTAGCTGCACCAAGTCTGCAGGTCGTGGTCCCGTGAGTGAGTGTACAGCAGAACGATGTGGGGGAGCCAGGTGAAGTGGGTGGAGACGATGGAGTCCACAGATGAGTGGTATAAATACAGGCACAACAATAATATAGGCTGATGGTCAGCAGCCAATGAGTCACTAGGAGAATAGGTGCTCTGTGGTATATAACGAGAGGACAGAGGCTGTCACTATGAAGTACACTGGAGCTGGAAATAGATGTACTGGAGCAGTGATAGTTCAACACATCCAGAGACTGAGAGCAGACTGGAGTAGTGGAGGTAACTTGTGATAGCAGCTGAGGAGTCACAGGTATAATATTAACTGGGGGCAGTATTGTCGCATAATATTATTTGGAGGCACTATTGTGGCATAATATGATTTGGGGGCACAACTGTATGACATAATATGATTTGTGGGCTCTATGGTGGATTAATATCAATTGGGGGCACGTACTCAGGCATGAAGGAAGGGGGAGAGTGCTAATATAATGTGGGAGATAGGCTATTAATTTAATGGTGGAGTATAGGTGAGGGCTAATTATTTAATTGGTGCCATTTTATTTGTGGGGTGATGTGGGTCAATTTAATTTAATATTGGGGCCTAGCAATTTAATAAGGGGTGATTGGACCTTTAATTTAACGCTGGTGTGGTTTTGGGGGCTATTAATTGAAAGTGGGGCTGTTTGGGGAAAAAAATGACGTCTATTTATTAAATGTGAATATGAATTTTTTAATGGCAGTGACGGTTGCGGGAAATGGGTATATTTATTAAACGTAAATGCTATTTAATTTATTGTTGGGGTTGTTTTGAGGGAATGAAATAGGTTTATTTATCATCATCAGCAGCAGCTATTTACATTAAATGTGAATACTAGTATTTTAATATTGGGACTGGAGGGAGGCCTAATTATAAAACATGGGTTGTATTGATTAAACACCAGGGCTGGTTGGAGTTTTCTAAATTGCATGTACCCATTTTTTTTCCAAATGGGGCCTGCAATATTCCAGGATCCAGCCAAGCAGCAACTAAAGACACCAGCAGCCACAGGTAGTGAAGTGACAAGAACAGGTAGGAGAGAGGAGGACAGTCGGCCAACTGTCCTGAATCTGGTGGGGAAGTCACAAATTTTGGTGACTGTCTCGTTTAGTGAGATTTAGTCCGACTACAAGGACAGTTGGGAGGTATGTCCCGCTTCACACTGTACTGCTTGTGAAGACAGAGCTGCGTGTACCTAAATGTGCACACCGTATTGCCTGTGTATTTGTCTAACATTTGTCTAAAATGATAACCATGATACATAATAGGGGCCCCTGTCTTAAATACCCCAGGCCCCCCGAGCCTTTATTCAGCTCTGGTTAGCAAGAGGGAGCTCCCAGTCTCTGGATAGGACACAGCCTGCAGAGCAAGCCGAGGAGCTCTAAGTATCATGAGATTTGGTAATCTCGTGAGAGGGAAGCTCACTCTACAGGAAGTTCCCACCCTGATGGATGTCAGCAGCACCAGAAGCATAGATAAGTGCAGTGGGCTGGGGGGTGTCATAATGTGCTTAGGGAGATGGCGTGATATGGCTGGGAGGGCGTGATAAATGTAATGTTTTATTATAATGTATGTATCAATGCAACATGATGGCCACACCCACATCACAATGTAGACACGCCCTTTTCGGCGCCGCACACAGTTTCCTTCCTACTGGAACTGAGGTGGGTCTGTCTACTTTAAATGCCAGGGCTGATTTTTCGTCCCAGTCCGCCTCTGATTACATAGCAAACAAGAAATTCATATGTGGAGATCAAAATATTTTTTTCGTTTCAACAATTTTCTGGAAGAAATTGTGCATTATTAGAAAAAGTGCAGGGATGCCAATGTTAGCCACAGTTGTAATAGAGTGCTTTTGCTAAATGGAAAATCAACCAAAATGTTGGCCAAGAAACCTATGCCTCTTCTGTTTGTGGAATCCTCACCATTTTGAAAATTGATGCAGAGCCTAGGTGGAAGTCACTATTTATTTTCCAAAACACCCATTCCACTATTTTATAAATAAATATTCAATCTTGCTGGATAGGCACTGTCTACATTCACCTGTCATACTATCCACTGACATGTGAATCTACAGGCATGGTGCTAACAAGCATATGACATTATAGGCCAACTACTCTGAACTGCAAATAGGAATGTGGGCAGAGATGGAATATCGGTACAGCAGCAACAACAACAACCGGCTGCAACACCAAGACATCATCATTTTCCTTCGTCATCAGTAGACACAGCCACAGGAAGGAAGACATTCTGCATGCAATTTTGAAAGGAAGTCCCAAACAGCTTCAGTTTTCTTTACAATCTTCCAAAATATCATTAATCATTGATTAAATCTCAGGGCACTACAGTTGGTTATGAAGTAGCAGTCAATGGGATGAATATTGTGGCTGCATTGCATTAGAGTCAACTCTCCTAGATCTTAATTGGCATAATAAAGTGCAAAGCATTCTGAAATAAAAAAAAAGGATATGCTTTGTATGGGAATGTCGGTGCCTATATACTTTTGTGTTTAACTAGAATTGACACAGAACTGAGTTTTTACATACTTTATTGTTATTTAATTTAGATTAAATCACATAAACCATTTATTTGAAACACTGTAATATATCTTGGAATATACATAATAGTAAATGCACAGTTTACAGGAATATATGCAATTTTTATTCTTGCAGTGTGCTAATGTACTATTAGTTTTGTTGGACATTTTACAAGCCAGGTTGTAGGCACAAATCATGTGCAAGCAAAGTCATAAATGTGTCTATTGAGCTTTAGATTTTCCATCCTGATGTATGTATACATCCTTAATGTCCCTTTTATAGTATGATATATGATAATCATGTCATAACTTTCTATTATATTTATCTCAGCTTGTCTACCTAAATCATTGGCATTTATTGAAATGAGTGACTAGAAAGAACTCCAAGAATTTGCATTGACATAAATGCACAGAGTAACAGTTTTTGATTATTAGCGGAGTGTCATAACAGGGTGTTTTTTTCTTGAAATATTTTGTTATAATAGTGAAAAGATTATTGTGTAATATTTGAAATATTTTCAGACTAGACATAATGTTTACATAATGCCAGATGTAGTCTGATACTTCAATATGAATGGAAACTTTATGAGACCAAGTTGGTAAAAGTTACAATACACAGAAGAATTTTTCCATCATTATCTATAAATTCCAGTGTGATTTTGAAGCAGTATTATAACATAGTATTTTCATATATATTACGGGCCTGAGTCATTAAGGAGAGCAAGGCAAAACAAGGAGTAAATTTGATCCTGGACAAACCATGTTACAATGCAAGGGGTGTAAATTAGTTTATTATTGTGCATATAAGTTAAATACTGGCTGTTATTCCATATAGCACACAAATAATTGATAGCTTTATTTATATGCTGAAATTTAAAGTTGACCTAGGACAGTGATGGCTAACCGGTGACACTCCAGGTGTTGTGAAACTACAAGCCCCAGCATGCTTTGCCAGTAGATATCTAGCTGATAGCTGGCAAAGCATGCTGGGGCATGTAGTTTCACAACACCTGGAGTGTCACAGGTTAGCCATCACTGACCTAGGACATGCCCTATCCCAACTATAAATTTGTCCCCACATTTTAAATTTACCTCCCTCCCCAATGCAACATGGTTTTGCCAAGGAGCAAAGTTACTCATTTTTATTCTTTGCTCTCCTTAATGACTCAGACCTTACATGTGTAAAGCACCTAAAACTTTGAAATGTTGTAAATATCGCTCACTGTATTGAATACATATCTGTCCATTATAAAATGTAGTACATAATCCTAATTATGTATTATCCAGCAAGCTAAAAAGAAAGCTATTACCACGCAAAACCTAAAATGTAGGAATTGAGTTTTGTGAAATGAACACTTTCTGGCTTTTTTTTTATTTTTTTTAAATCAAGTAATATTTTAATGCATTTTTTACTTTTTTACTTTTAACAACAACAAAAAAAAAGCCCAAAACATTAGGCTGTTATCACAACTAAAACCCACACAGGGGCACAGGCAGTGTCAAATATTCATGAATAGCACATTCAAAATGCATTATAACTCAGATGTTAGGAACAGATTATGCACATTGTCTAAAAATACAGGATACAGTGAGGTAATAACATAGCAATATTTGACAGAAAATTCAAAACTTTGACCTTAATAATAAACTTTCTGGCTTATTTAATAACATGGGGCCTGATTCATTAAGGATCTTAAATGAAGAGGATCCTTATTTCAGTCTCCTGGACAAAACCATGTTACAATGCAAGGGGTGCATTGAAAAAAACAGGCAGTATTTAACTTATGTGCAAAGCAGAACACTCATTTGCACCCCTTGCAATGTAACATGGTTTTGTCCAGGAGACTGAAATAAGGATCCTCTTCATTTAAGATCCTTAATGAATCAGGCCCATGGTGCAGTGTGCACAAATGAGCTGTAATCCATAGCAATCAACCAAACTCGTTTTTCACAACAGTTTTTAACATCAAATTAAACATTTTATTGGTTTCTACGAGTTACACCATATTTATCAAGATGAAACCAAGATTTATGTGTTTTATGAACTCTGTTTAAATATGACAGTCTATAATAAAGAAATACAGCATACATACACATGCTGATACAACATTTTGTCTTGTGTGCAGCTGCACTGACCTTAGTGGGCCTTGTCATTATGAGTTATGGAGTTCTGGAGACTAGTCTTATGCTACTAGTCTAATGTTGCCTAGTCATATACTCTGGCTGTCACTGCCACTGGACAACCAGATCAATAAGCTATTTAATGATGCATGTAGGTGACCAAATTACACTAATCTGATCATTCAGATTATAGAGCAATATCCACCTATATTTATGGATTAAACAATTACCCCACACGTGCAACGATGGAGGATGTAATTTAATTAACTTTTTCACAATTCCTGATGAAGACTGATCCAATTGGTAAACCCACACATGATACAATGGTTGGTCAGTATGGTCAAATGGACAAATCACAATCTTATTTTCTGTGGGCAACTTTAAATAGAGGTTTTAAATGTGATGTTTTGGAGAAAATGTAGAAAAAAAACCCTTCACAAACAAGTTAAACCCCTCTTTAGAAGAACACATTCATATGTTACAAGTTTTATTATATCCACACAACTAACAAAATAATTGTATGGGTGCAACTTTCTTTTATTTTGTACTTCTAAATGAGCACCCATTCTTCATGTAGTAATAAGAGGCTTTTATGTGTCTGCTTTAGTCAAGTCATTTTTCTTCTTATTTGTTACTGTTCTAGGTCTGTTCTTCCCAAGAGACGAGGTGAGAATCTTGTCTCAGGAAGCGCACAAGAGACAGAGACTAGTTCTCACTTTGCCTACCAGCCCCGAGTTTGCTTCTTCACCACTAACCATCCACTTAGTCACTGCACTCACTGATTGCAGGACTGTGTGACCCCAATCGAGGCAAATGCAGGATTTCTAGAAGGGAGTTTCCAAATGTTTGATTTCAGAACAAAGCCAAACAAAGCCTGTAACAGACACTTTTGTATAGTCAAATTGTTTTACTGTAAATAATTCTGTTGAGTCACAATGTGTCATTTATTCCTACATGTAAATGTTATCTAATAACAAATGGTATTTAATATTAGTAACCACTTATCCAATGTGAAATACTGCTGAGGAGCGCTCACTTCAGCCACACAGTGACTCAATTACAGAATGGAAACCATGCAATAGATATGTCCTATTTTAAGGACAAAATAGATAAGATCAGACTTGAAATGGAATCATCTCCCTCGACAAGCAATCGGCTCAATTCCTTTGTAGGACCCTCTGACACTCATTTGATCCCACAAATGAAGAAGAAGTTTCTATTCTCTTCTCATCGTCCTACTCTACCTCCTGTCCTCTTGATCCCTTACCCTCACAAATTGGTAGGTCCCTGTCTCCTGTGCTCATTCCACCTCTAACTAAAATCTTTACTCTCTCTTTCTCCACTGGTATTTTTCCATCACAATTTAAGCATGCAGTGATTACTCCTATTCTGAAAAAAACAAAATTCTGACCCAAACTCTCTCAAATTACCGCCCCATCTCCCAGCTCCCATGCCCCTCCAAGCTTCTCGAGAGAATTGCCTACACTCGTCTCACACACTTCCTTACAGCAAACAACCTACTGGATTCTCTTAAGTCAGGCTTTCGCTCTCAACACTCCAGAGACTGTGCTGGGCAAGGTTGTCAATGATTTGATCACAGCTAAAACTGAAGGCCATTACTCTCTTCCAATTCTCCTAGATCTCTCTGCTGCATTTGACACTGTTGACTACTCTCTCCTCATACAAACGCTACAATGCCTAGGTCTTGTAGGCACTGTCCTATCCTGGTTCTCATCCTACCTATTTAATTGCTCTTCCAGTGTTAATTTCTCTGGATCCACCTGTACCCCGCTTCCTTTATCAGTTGGAGTACCACAAGGCTCAGTCCTATGTCCTCTGCTATTCTCTATCTATACCATTTCTCTCAGAAAACTAATACACTCCTTTGGATTTCAGTAGCATCTCTATGCGGATGATACACAAATCTATCTATCCTCTCCTGATCTCTTACCATCTGTGTTGTCTCGCGTTACTGACTGACTTTCTGTCATTTCATCTTGGATGTCTTCTCACCAACTCAAACTCAATCTTTCAAAAACTGAATTAATAGTATTCCCACCCAACAACAGAAGCTTCCTGCCTGACATTTCTATTTATGTTGACAACATGACCATTAATCCGACCCCGCAAGCTCGTTGCCTAGGTGTAATCCTTGACTCGCAACTATCCTTTGTACCCAACATCAACTCTATATCTAAATCATGTTACATACATCTAAAGAACATTTCCAAAATACGCACATATCACACACAAGACACTACAAAAACCTTAATTCATGTACTCATCATCTCCTGCATCGTCTATTGCAGTTCCCTCCTTACTGTTCTTCCCAAAAACAGACTTGAACCCCTACAATCTATTTTGTATGCAGCGGATAGATTGATTTTCCTTGCAAACTGTTCTTCCTCTGCTGAGCCACTCTGTCAGTCTCTACATTGGTTGCTTGTTTTTCATCAAATCCAATCTAAAATTCCGCTACTAACATACAAGACTGTCAACACGATTGCTCCAACATACATCTCCTCACTTGTCTCAAAATATCTCCCAACTCGACACCTATGTTCTGCACAAGACCTTGCGTCTCTCTTTCACACTCATCACATTCTCCAATTCCCGGTTTGGGCTGCACCCACTTTGTGAAGTTTCCTCCCTAGCACAGTGTTTCCTCTAGTCTTCAAACCTTAAAGCTTTCTCTGAAAACCCACCACTTCAGACAAGCTTATGATATTCGTTAACCAGCATCTTAATCTCCCTAGGTTACCCTATTACCACCCTCTACACAGCTAACACAAGACAACAACCCTCTGATCAACATTGCTGTGTGACTGATCACACAGCCCACTCAATACTTTTTACCTTTGCATTCTAGCTGGTCCAATGTTCAATATGATGTAGCACGTGCCCTTGTGTTTCAAATGCCCATTGTCCCATAGATTGTAAGTTTGCAAGCAGGACCCTCTTACCTCTCTGTCTGTATGTCTTACCCAGTATTTTTTTTTATTAATGTTTGTTCCCAATTGTAAAGCGCTACGGAATTTGCTGGCGCTATATAAATAAATGATGATGATGATGTCTGTCACATGATTCACCTGCAACTGCCAGCTATTGCAAGTGGGGAGGTGGGAAACACTGAGTGTGACACAAGTAGTGGTATCTCAATCTAAGTGGTAGAACCAGACCTGGTTTAACAGTAAAAGGAGCCCAGGGAAATATCAAGTATTGAGTGCCCTATAGAACACTACATAAAATGCTACACACAGAATATACAGAACAATGGCAGTGCACTTGTCCATGCAGGCAGACAGCTGCTGAAAATTACATAAATGCAAGTGGTACTAGGCTCCAGATAGGTGACAGCTATACACAGATTAGAGGCCTGTTTAGACACTAAATGCATTCTACAGCTACTGCTATCGGAATATTGAATTTAGCAACATAAAAAAATCAACTGATATAGCTAGTCTGTCCATTTTAATGCCTAGATTTCTGTTTGTTTGGGTATATTTACATATTGGGCTCTGCTTTGTATGCTGTTCACCAGAATGGACTTTGTTTTAGATACTAGTCAGAATTAGATCAATTATGTATAGTTGTCAGCAGAATTGGCTTTGTATACTAGCCACCAGACTGGGCATTGCATTGTAGTACTAACCACCAGAATGAGGGAAGAGGCCCTGATTTCTAATGTCAGCCCCGAATGTGCATAAGGGATTGGGTATTTTGCCACGCATGTTTACCCTCTGTATTGAGGTAAGAACCCATCTGTACCTTTGTCCGGATACTTATTAAGAAGTGTACAACTGTATTTTTAATCCAGTGTTCAAACTGGTAATAAAGTTATATTAGTGTTTTTTTCTTTACACTTATTATTCCATAATTTTATGGTAAAAAGCACATATTTCATTTTTTGATGGTGAAGGAATAAAAGCACTGCAGTGTCACAAGTCACTTTAAAGACACTAATACATATGTCTAATATATTAAATGACATACTGCACCATGATATGTTTTTTTTCCCCTCTTTTTCATATATGATACGTGATTTCCAAAAAGCACTTTGTGAGAGAAAAATCATCGGGAAATCACTATACTACAGAACTGTGAGAGATATTAGTGTAAATAAATAAATAATGATCTGCATCACAATTCTAGCCCATACAGTACATTCTCTTTCGCCAATCTGAATTAGCGCGGACAGTAACAGCAGATCGTATTCTAAAGAACTCCCGGTTTTCACCAGAGACCCCCTGCAAGGAGGTCTGGGCTTTGCTGCTGGTGGGTTCACTGGTTGTGGCTCCAGGCGTGACAAGCTGGTATCAAACTGCAACAAGAGACTGGTCAACGTAGCCGGGACTGGTACACAAATGGACTGCAGAGTGCCAAATCAGAAAATGGAAGGAGTGTCAGAACAAGCCGGGTCAGCAACAATCTGGAGCATTAACAGTACCAAACAACAGGCAGAAAGGAGGTCATCATCATCATCATCATCATTTATTTATATAGCGCCAACATATTCCGTAGCGCTTTACAATTAGAGACAAACACAGTAAACTAATAAACAAACTGGGTAAAACAGACCAAGAGGTGAGAATGCCCTGCTCGCAAGATTACAATCTATGTTACAATGGGAGTTTGATACATGAGGTTAAGTCTACATTTTGCATTTCGGTCCAGCCAGACTGCAAAGGTAAAAGTGACTCATAAGCTAAATCTGTCACACAACAATGTTGGTCAGGGGGTAGTTGTCTTGTGTGAAATTGTGTAACGGGTGGTAATAGCGTAATTTAATAAGGTTAAGAGGGTGGTTGAGGAATATTATAAGCTTGTCTGAAGAGGTGTGTTTTCAGAGAACGCTTGAAAGTTTGTAGACCAGAGGAGAGTATTGTTGTGCGAGGGAGAGAGTTCCATAGAGTGGGTGCAGCCCGAAAAAAGTCCTGTAGCTAGGAATGGGAGGATGTAATGAGTGTGGATGAGAGACGCACATCTTGTGCGAACGGAGTTGCCAAGTTGGGAGATACTTTGAGAAAAGAGAGGCGATGTATGTTGGTGCAGATTTGTTGATGGCCTTATAGGTTAGTAAAAGTATTTTATATTGGATTCTGTAGAAAACAGGCAACCAGTGTAAAGATATACAGAGTGATTCAGCAGAGGAATAACAATTTGCATTGAAAATCAATTTTGCCGCTGCGTGCAAAATAGATTGCAGGGGTTTGATTCTGTTTTGGGGGAGACCAGTAAGGATGGAATTGCAATAGTCAATGCAGGAGATGATAAGTTCATGAATTAAGGTTTTTGTAGTGCTTGTGTGAGATATGTGCGAATTCTGGAAATGTTTTTTAGATGTATATAACATTATTTAGATATAAAGTTAATGTGGGTAACAAAGAATAGGTTTGAGTCTAGGATTACACCTAGGCAGCGAGCTTGTGGGGTGGGGTTTATGGTCATGTTATCAACAGAAATAGAAATGTCAGGTATGCTATTGTTGGTGGGTGGAAATATTATTAACTCTGTTTTAGAAAGATTGAGTTTGAGTTGGCGAGAGGACATCCAAGATGAAATGGCAGAAAGACAGTCAGTTACACTGGACAACACAGATGTTGAGAGATCAAGAGAGCATAGATAAATTATGGTATCATCCGCATAGAGATGATACTGAAATCCAAAGGAACTTATTAGATTTCCAAGAGAAGCAGTATAGATAGAGAACAGCAGAGGAACTAGCACTGAGCCTTGTGGTACTCCAACTGATAATGGAAGCGGAGCAGAGGTGGCCCCAGAGAGATGAACAGTGAAAGAACGATTAGAAAGGTAGGATGACAAACAGGATAGAACAGTGTCTTGAAGTCCTAGGGATTGCAGTGTTTGTATGAGAATAGAGTGGTCAACAGTGTCAAATGCAGCCGAGAGATCCAGGAGAATTAGGATAGAGTAATGGCGTTTAGTTTTAGCAGTGATCAGATCATTGACAACCTTAGTCAACGCAGTCTCTGTGGAATGTTGAGAATGAAAGCCAGATTGAAGAGGATCCAAAAGGTTGTTTGCAGAAAGGAAGCGTGCGAGGCGAGTGTAGGCCAGTCTCTCTAGGAGCATGGGAGCTGAAAGATGGGACGGTAATTTGAGAGAGAGTTTGGGTTGGAATCTTGTTTTTTTAGAATAGGAGTAATCACTATCAGTAATGCCAGTAGAGAGCGAGATTGTCACGGGCACTAGGAGTTCTACCCAGGATTCACCAGATGATAATGCTTACCAGAGGGGCGGGGTTTACACAGCGATCCTCTGGGCAGTAGGGTGAATAGTAGGAACGTTATACAACAACAGGTGGAGAGAGAATGTCAATAAATAGTAAATAGGAGTCAGCGACTCGCAGCTATAATGGTAGGAAAGTCAGCGACTTGCAACTATAGTGCAGAGGCAGGTATCAACCAAGATGAGCCGGGCGGACGTGAATAGGTGAAGGAAGGTAACGGGAGAGTCAGTGGTCTGCGGATAGCAAGTTGTACCACTGCTGTGATGAGAAGACTTGTCCAGGTGCAGGTAGGTAGCGGGAGAGTCAGTGGTCTGCGGATAGCAAGTTGTACCACTGCTGTGATGGGAAGACTTGTCCGGGTGCAGGTAGGTAGCGGAGGAGTCAGTGGTCTGCGGATAGCAAGTTGTACCACTGCTGTGTTGGGAAGACTTGTCCAGGTGCAGGTAGGTAGCGGGGAAGTCAGTGGTCTGCGGATAGCAAGTTGTACCACTGCGAGGAGGTGAGGACTTGTCCAGGTGCGGATAACTAGAGTAATAGTAAGAGTCTATGGCTGTATGTATACAGCTGGAGAGCAGGGAAGCTTGTCCAAACAGATATGCAGGGTAACAGCTAATAGTCTATAGCGGGTATGTATACCGCTGTTGAGTAGAGAGGCTTGTCCAAAGCAGATATGCAGGATAACAGCTAATAGTCTATAGCGGGTAAGTATACCGCTGCTGAGTAGAGAAACTTGTCCAAAGCAGATATGCAGGATAACAGTTAATAGTCAATAACAAGTATGCATACCGCCGCTGAGTAGAGAGGCTTGTCCCGGTGCAGACACAGCAGAAGAGCTGGGAGACTAGCGGGTGAGTAGAGCAGGTAACCAGCAGGAAGCAGAAGACACGAGCAGGAGAGCTAGGAGTCTGTAGCGGGTATGGGAACCGCCGATGAGCAGAGCAGGTAATCCAGCAGGAAGCAGAAGACACGAGCAGGAGAGCTAGGAGTCTGTAGCGGGTATGGGAACCGCCGATGAGCAGAGCAGGTAATCTAGCAGGAAACTGAAGACACGAGCAGGACACAGAAAACACCTTCAGAGACTCACAGGGAGTGAGAATCAAGATCAGGCAACGATACAAAGGCCACAGGTGCCTTAAATAGGGAGAGGTGATTGATCCACCAATTAAGTTAAAAGCAAGGTCATAAGAGTTCAGGGATCCTGCACATGCGCAGTCCTATCAAGATGGCGGACGGCCGCGGCTCAGGACAGGCGCCGGCAGGAAGGAGAGAGAACCACGCACAAGAGCAGAGGCACTCACGGTCCGGTGAGTGCAAAGAGATTACAGATTTTAGTTAGAGGTGAAATGAGCACACGAGACAGGGATCTACCAATTTGCGAGGGAATAAGATCAAGAGGACAGGAAGTAGAGTAGGAAGAAAGGTCCGGGTCACAATTCACAAAGATTTGCCACAAGAAGTACAGGAATGCTGTAGTAAAGGTTTGGAAGCTAAATCTCTGTCACAGGCCTATGCATAGAGTTTAAATCGTTGAGCTGTTGAAATACGGTGGATATCAGGACAGCACACGTGATCACAGGTTCAGACCTCTTAAAGGGCTAGGCGCCTCCTGTTGTACAGAGTAGAATTGTGGACCAGGATTCTGCATCTGGAGCTCAGGGAAGAGCAGAGGGAGCACGCCGTACATCGGGTTTAAAAGGTAACAGCTGATGTGTGACCATCTGCAGATCATCTTATTAATACTTTGGGAATATGCATTTAAAGGACATTTGGTTGAATTCCTTTATAAAAGGTCAAAATAATGTAATAGCACAGCAAAATACAGCAGCCACATCATGGTAGCCAAATAATTCACTACTTCTACTATCATGCAGAAACATCAAAAAAACTACAACACTGCCATGTCTTATTGTTAAGATGAGCTTACAGACTTCATACATCTACATTGTGTTCATCCCTTTACTCTATGGGACCAGTGCCAAGCCCTGCTAACTGTAAAGCCTGCCTGGCTGTTCAGTAAAAATATCTAAATATTCATGTTTGGAGAAGGGCCAGTTAGAGTTGTGTGGTCTTTGTCATAGTTGAGGTCACAAAGGTGGATGCATGAAAAAGCAGTACTTAAATAATTTATCAATTGTAATGTTCTGTAGACGGCAAATTATGCTATTATGAAGAAATGCCTTAAACAAGTGATCTATTGCAGTTATATGTAATAGACAACAAAATGGAACTGACGACCAAACGTACAACAAGAAGCTTGCTTTATGCATTGTCCTAGCTCAGTTCTGTTCATTACTTTGTCACATCTGTGTAGATGAATCAAATGAATAAAGAGTTCTGCTACAACTGACAGCAATATGGAAAATAGTTATAATGTGTCAAATTCCTAATTAATTTAAGCATCAATCAAATGAGCATTATTAGTGACCGGTCATCATTAGGGATATTGATTTCTCATGTCAGCATTGTTTGCTTACAGAATTATTGTCGATCATTTATTATTTGTACACAAACAATGTTAATACAGATGATCAATACTCTTGATGGAACTGGAAGTGTGTGATAATCAGTTGTGTGAAATCTAGAGGTTAATGAGCATCTACTATCAATAATATCATCAGAAATGCAATTTTTGAACTTTTAGCCTTTTGGTCTGGGTTTGGAGGGATGTAAATTAGTGACTGCATTGGCTTTAGTTCATATGCTGCAATCTTTTATTTAAGGGCCACTATTTTTTATGTTGATTGCTTTGAGTGGAACATTAATTATCTGTAAGTTCTGCCTTGATTCAGTTTTAGATCTCCTGCCTTTAGTGCTCACTGGAAAGCTGAGTGAACTAAGCGTGTACATTCCTAAATACTGATTGCAATATAATATTTCAATGTGTGCATTATCAGATATAATAGCACACAGTATGAGTTATGAAATTATATGCGTTTTAATGTGATAAATCAGCATGTGGTAGATAATCAATTTTATGTTAACTAAAAATGATAAGGGTGTACACATTGTAGCATGATATAAAAGTAATATTTTAGAAATGAAAATATATATCAATAAAAAACCGACACACGAAGGACCACAACATATTATACAAACATTACTTTTTAATGTTCTTGCTCAAATCTATTCCTGTATGCAGACAAAAAGTCAATGTGGACATAGCCTTACACACCATGTTATTCAAAACTAAAAATATGCAGTAGTAGAGATACCAAAATAATAAAAAATAAAGTTCTACTCAGCACCTGATACATATCTCATGCTGGAAAGATGTGTAGACAGGGCCAGTGCTCGCATATCTGGCGCCCCGTGCAAAAAATAAAATTTGCGCCCTCTTCTTGTATAAACTATTTTTTAATTCAATGATCCTTTTTTGCTTCTTTTAATACAAATCATATAATAAACCGTAATAAATAGAGTAATACATGAAACAGCAAACATTTATTGATATATATAATATAAGTGAAGGATATGTATTGTTTGTAATACAATTTTACATTTCCTGCAAATTACAGTGATATAAATATGACTGTTATATATGATATTATTAAGGACACTGATACAATAATATAATTTCTCATAAGATAATAGAAATTGTAGGAGTGGGTAAGAAGTTATTGTCACTTTTTTGGTGTCCTGGATGCAAGTCTCCACCACTCTCCCTCTCCAAAGGTCCCAACTTTTTTGGTCTGAGGCACCCTTATAGTCTCTGTAATATTTTCAAGGCACCCCTAGGCCAAAATAAAAACATAAAAGGTTAAATAGAGGGGACAGTCTCCTCCTTCATCACACTCTTCTTCATAAACATATGCCCCCTCCTTCAGTACACTGTGCCCCTTTATCACCACACTGTGCACCCTTCATCAACATACTGCGCACATCATGCTGTTTTTATGCCATTTATGTCTCCCCGCATTCACACTGCACACATCATGCTGTTTTTTGTCTTTTATGAGTCCCTTTCTCATTCTTTTTCTCCCCCTTGCATTTTTTTTGTCTCCCCTTTCTTTCAAGCTGTGCCCCTTTTTCATTATTTTTCTCTGACTTTCCTTTCTATTGCCTTCTTTGTTCTCTTCTGTCTTCTTTAATTCAAGTTCTCTTCTTATCTGTCGGCGGCGCTCCTTTTCATCCGCTCATTACTGCTCCGTCTGCAATGAATGTCGGGCGCGACGTGCGTGATGAAGTCACGCCCAACATTCATTGCAAATGGAAAAGGGAGGACCTCAGGTGATTGTATTTTTTTTTTTTACTATTATTTTTTTAAGGCCGTCGCAGAAGCGGGAGATGGCAGGCGGGGGGAGTGTCTCTCAGGCTTGGAGCCCCCCCATCTTGCTTACCCCGCTTACCATGTTCCGCCGGTCCTGTGTAGAACCCATCATGGTGTGTCTTAAACTGAACTTTTTTAGGTATGTTACACTAGGACATTGTCATGTGGCAAGCATAAAGATGGCCCCTGTGTAAGATTGTGTTTTCCCCCTTTAACTGCCCACAAGTGATCACCCATCTCAACATAATTGAGCGGAGATTCATACTGGTTAGCACATTTCGTCAGGCATAGTTATGCAGATTAGGTGATGTGGGTTATTCAAATATGATTATCCATCCTAAGGACATGTTATGCCTTCAGCATTGTTGTTGTTTTACATATGCATTTATTTATATGTAAACTCCATCTAGTGACCAGCCTAGTATCATCTTAACGGAACACTCAGGCCTCGATAGTTAGTTCTTAATGCATCTTGGGTAAATGACAGGAGGTCACCATCTTACTTCTAACATGGTAAGTCAGAGATGCAGTATATTCATCTCTTTATCACAGCATCAGTGATTTGCCACTTAGGGCTAGATTTACTAAGCTGCGGGTTTGAAAAAGTGGGGATGTTGCCTATGGCAACCAATCAGATTCTAGCTTTCATTTATTTAGTACATTCTACAAAATGACAGCTAGAATCTGATTGGTTGCTATAGGCAACATCCCCACTTTTTCAAACCCGCAGCTTAGTAAATCTAGGCCTTAATCTCACATGTTCTTTACTACTTAAATAAACAACATTTCTCAGATCTTCACATCTAAACTAGATTATTAAAATAGGAGTGATTATGCTGTCTGATTATACTCAGGCCAAAGGGAAGTTTATAGTGAGG
This sequence comes from Mixophyes fleayi, assembly GCF_038048845.1. Classification (NCBI taxonomy): domain Eukaryota; kingdom Metazoa; phylum Chordata; class Amphibia; order Anura; family Limnodynastidae; genus Mixophyes; species Mixophyes fleayi. The sequence goes on from NC_134406.1 coordinate 190,084,004, forward strand.
ACAGAACAGAATACATACATGAACTGCACAGAATACATATATAACATGTTATACAGCCCCAATTATAAACATATGACAAATTGTTTATATAGCTGAATTGATCAGCACATTAATGCCAAAATTAAAATGATGTACTACCTACGGTTGCAACATCAATTAATGTAATTTATTTCAGACCCTACTTACCTATTTTTTTCCAGGATTGCAAAGAACGAAAAACATCAGTAAATAGTGAACAACATGCACTATTAGGCTTGAAATAAAACAGCGCATATAGTATTCCTTCTTGCATATAAAAAAAATTAAATTCAAACTACACCCCCAAAATACTATAATACATGCACAATCAATAAAGAAAGATCCTATCGGCTTCAGAGGTAAATTTTCAATCAGCCAGAAGTGACTAGCTAGTGCTGGTAACCTCTATCTGGTATAAAAGATAGAGCTCCTGACAGGCGTATATGTATCTCCATGCTGATCTGCCTTATGCCCTTATGATATACCTCGCCTTCCCTCCCCCATTCTGCTTTTCCAGTATTAAGGAAGTGGGCAATGCTGCATACTTGCATATGCGTGCACTCTCTTTGTGGGCATGAGCAGTGCACATTTTTGTAGTTGCATGTAGTGATCAGTTTTGGCATCAATTAATAGTGTGTGGAAAAGGCAGAGCAACAAAAATGATAAGCAGCAGTTTATAAAAATGGGAAATCCGGGCCTGCTGTTTGCCTATTTGAATGAATAAAATATGACTGAGCATATTTGCATTTTGATTTACCTAAAATAAAATATAAACATATAACCCAAACTGAAATTAACCCACAACCCCTGGTGGTTCATTAATCATACTTTTACACAACACAACACTTTGTGATATGTTACCTTTATGTTCCTAACTAGGTCTATGTGCTTGTTTTGCATTGTGCACATCAAGGAAGAGTGACAGGTTTTTAAAAATCAATATGTCTTTCCCTTTAATGCATTTGTTTACGGTTGATGCAGCTGTCATCCTCTCAAGCTTGTGACATTTATGTGACTTGTTACTTAAGTTTGCACATTATGCTATAATCCAAGCAGTACATGTTCCATACAGACACGTGACTGCAACTTGTGTTCATTTAAGTGTGCCACAGACATATACCTAAAATAATATGCTTAGGTATCACAGGACTAGTATTTTATCAGTGGTAGTCCAATGCAGAAAAAATAGATTTACAGGTTTTTAACCTCTTTATTTTTAATATATCAACATATGAATTAATTCATTACAATGTCTTATTCAAATTTTGAATTAGAAAAAAAAACTATTTCTGATTCAAATTTAAGCTATGCATCATCCGGTCACTGTAATATTTTACATCCTAAATGAAAATACAGTATTATTGTTTTTTCCATTAATCATATTTTTGTATATGGAAGTGTCCATATTGCTATCAATATATGTAGCACCTTAGTTGTGGTATTTTAACGAAGAACATGTACACGTACAGTTTGAAATAATGTGTCTGTAGTATTTTATAGCACTGATAGAAACACACAGGGCAATCTTGAAGTAGGCCCTAAAGATTCTAGAGATTGTATTATTTTTACTTTGCAGGACGTGATGTTGATTTATCTACAAGAGTTTGAGGTCTTTCTGGCCGTTTTGTGAGCTGCATTGCATTACAATCCCATCTGGCACCGAAGTGCCATAGAAAATATGTTGGTATAATTGACACAGTAAAACTGTCAAAGACATGGAAGGTCATAGGAAATATCAGCAATGATATAAATGGCTAGATGTGCTCCACTTTAAGTCATGTGCACTGGAATAGAATGAGTAGCGCTAAATGGAGAGGGATAATAATGTAATATCCAAGTGTAAAATACACCAAAGGCAACAAATACTGTATTGATATAGTGCACACTGGGTGATCGTAGCACAGTATATATTACTTCACTTATCCTAAACCAGGCAGGATCTTAAAAGCTAAATAGAAAAGCAATACTTTGCCATGTTGTGGTGTGACACTAACACATAGATAGATAGATAGATAGATAGATAGATAGATAGATAGATAGATAGATAGATAGATGAAAGCAATAAAGGAATGATGAAGTAACATATATGTAACACTAGAACATAATTTGAATAAAGCTGTTTGATCTTAAGTTCTGTAAAGGTTCTCTATAAAAATACATTTGCAGAATGCCCAGAGTATTTAACATCTGCTGCATCAAAAAACTTTGCTATGCAGTAATGTCAATCCTTTATGTAATGCCATTTGTGGTCAGGAAAGAATTTCACTGTCATTTGAGGCAAATTTGGAAACAGGTGGAAAAAGAATGGTCTAGACAAAAAATAAGCTAATCCCATTAACATAATATCTATCTGTCTATGGGAATATGAAAATAATAAAATAATGTTCACGCCAGAAGCCCCTTGGTAGAAATATAAATTGAAGTAAATAATAACAGTTTACAGAACAGTATAACATTTCTTATGCCATTGTGCTAATAGAAAATACTACAGAGCAACTTGTAAGAAAAGTACCTGCTTGAATAAAATGCCTAATATTAAGATCTTGGTCACATAAGCAGTAAAACTTTCAAACTTGGGTTTTGGGCTTTTAACGAGGGGGTGAGCCAATGGGAGACAGGCAGGCAGCTCTTAAACATAGCATTGATCTGGCACATTGGGACTATGTTTGTTCAAACCACAGAAGTGTGCTCTGATCACATCATTCACAGTCGTTGCACAGACAGACTGACAGTTTTGCATTGCGCTGCATTGTGTAAGATTAAGTGATCCTCATTTTAACAGTGAACATTACAGCAAAAGGCATTCCAATGTTATAATTTGTAATCTTCTACCTTAATTTAACAAAAGTTTCAGTATTGTCTTTCATTTAGTGGGAAAAAAACAGTCACTACATTGTATTTCCTAGAAGAGCAATGATTGTCTTGATCAACACTGCTGAAAATGAATTCTGCTCTCAAGATCATAGAGGAAAGAGAAAAACTGTTTATGAGGCTCTTGTGCCAAGCGGAGGAAGGACAAAATGAAGAATTGTGTCTGTAATAAGGTCTGAATTAGCATTCCACATTCCCTAATGATTGAAGCTAGTAAAATGATTAATTTTCTGCAGCATAAAAGGTAATTGTGAATAGACAAATTGATTACTATTTAACTGCTGCCATAGGAGAGGTTCACATGTTCACTGTGAATGATACTTTTTTCTGGATAACATTGGATTATGACAGTAAATTTAGGTTGCAGATGAAACATTTTCTCTTTTAGTTCTAAAGCAAAAACAATACGTAGATTTGACTGTGAATACCATTATAAAGAGTAGTGTAAGATACTAAAATTTTAAGAACAAAAGAAAGTAAAGAGAAATATTTCCAATGTATTGATTGCTGAGGTCATGAAAAGTACCAACAACCGGTTCCAATGGAAGAGATACCTTAGTGAGAAAATTACTATGCAGTTTGTAGAATACATTCCTGTGATTACTGAATAATAGTGTTGTAGTTAGGGCATAACCACAAGTTAATACAAATATAACTATATGAATCACTGCTGTCCCCCCCCCCTCCTCAGATAATAAATTGTGAGCTTACAGTGCACAGAAGGAGTTAATCTTCCTTTTCCCTGTCCATTTCACTGGCATCTAAGTTGAATATTATAGTTGAAGGTGTCATCACTTCTCAAAACATTGTCAACAGGTTGTGTGTATAGTAAGCTAGATATGACTCTAAAATTGCCTGAGAACGCATGTTTGTGGCACAACTCCACATAGGGGCCAGAAAGTGTAAAATCCTCTTGCACTCACAAAAGGGACACTGGCTATAAGGTGCAGTATGTCATATTGGAAATGTAATACATCAGAGAAATAATATTCATCATCATCATCATCATCATCATTTATTTATATAGCGCCACTAATTCCGCAGTGCTGTACAGAGAACTCACTCACATCAGTCCCTGCCCCATTGGAGCTTACAGTCTAAATTCCCTAATATACATCCACACACACAGACAGAGACAGAGACTAGGGTCAATTTTGATAGCAACCAATTAACCTACTAGTATGTTTTTGGATTGTGGGAGGAAACCGGAGCACCCGGAGGAAACCCACGCAAACACGGGGAGAACATACAAACTCCACACAGATAAGGCCATGGTCGGGAATCAAACTCATGACCCCAGTGCTGTGAGGCAGAAGTGCTAACCACTTGGCCACCGTGCTGCCCCAATTCAGAATTCATACTGGCGTCAATGTCTGCCTGTATGTATAATCAGCAAAGATAGGCCCCTAACACATATTGAAATTAAATGTTAATTAACAAAGTAATGTTAATAACATATTGTCCCCAATAATATCCCTAATTTTTTCAGATTTCATAGTTTTCCGTGTGTAAATTTATGATCGAAGGTAAAATCATATTTCTCTGATGTATGAGCCAAGGAATCTGTCATATTTTAAAAATTTTCACCAACTTATGTGTGCAGTAGAAGTCATAAAGTGCTGTTTTAAAATCCCATTAGCATACACGCAGCCCTCTACAAGTCATCCCACAGGATAGGATGGCTGAGCTGAAGAATCAGGTTTGCAAGGTCACTCACTATATGTTATCAAAAACTATAATATTCCTGGAGGCCAACCTTGTCCTTTTATTATCTTATTTTATGTATCTTAAGCAATACAGCTATTTTGTCATATTAAATTTCATTTAATAACGTTCTGTCTTTGTGTTCTTAACAATTGCATGTGCTAATTAAGCTGTAGCACAACATAAGTTAAATACAAGATTTTGTTTGGTTAATGATAACTGGTTGATTTCAAGTTTAATTGTAGTAGGATATAAATTATAGTAGCATTCTGAGTTAAGGGAAGTAACCTAAGACTTCCTCAAAGTTTTGGACTAATAGAGAGTGTGAAGGATAATTTGGGGAGGCATTTAATCATGTTAGACACATTTTTGTCACAAATGGGTTTTGTGATTTTCTGGTGACTCTGACAGCAATATAGAACGAGAGAAAGATGATCTGCACAGGGATAGCAAGAAGACACAAAAACCGCGTGCAGTGTGTAATAAGATATAAATCTTTAGTATATAGCACGCGGGGGTGCTAGTCCCAATGTATTAAAAACAACAAAAATTACGAACAGAGGTTCGTTGTAGAGGGACATATTAGCACTCCTTGTGTTAATTAAAATATAACCTTTAAAGTTATATAACCTTTAAGGTTATATTTTAATTAACACAAGGAGTGCTAATATGTCCCTCTACAATGAACCTCTGTTCGTAATTTTTGCTGACTCTGACAGCAAAGAAGATTCTTGAGTTGGTTGCATAGACAAGTGGTGGTTAAGATAGCAACCTGTGACCTTTCAGTACAAGAAAATACAAATTAAATGTTATTCTTAATTGCATTTTATTTGCAGAAATTATGTTATTATTGTTGTTGATTAAGATATAAATATACCAAAGTTACATCCCAGGGGCATCTTTATTTAGGTGTCCCCTATTGACAGCCCACAGTAACTCTCTGTGAGCTATGTTAATACTTTTGCCATTTTAGTTATGCCCAGCAAAAATGGACTGATGGCCAAAGTATACTTGGCTCTCTAGCTCAGTCACTGATGTTTGAAAAATCTACTGTTTACCCAGCAACAGTTTTAACATTGACAATAAGAGGTCAAGTAGAATTCTTGTTGACAATGAGATGTAGCCAGTGGCGGGCTGGCCCGGGGGGCAGGGGGGCACCTCGGTCAGGCCGCTATTAGGGCCGGGGGGTAGGCAAAATACAAATTCTTTCCCCCGCGGCCGCATCTGATGACATCAGATGCGGCCGCGTCAGCGCACAGGCGGCCGCATCACATGACAGGGGATGGGGCCGCGTCATCAATGACGCGGCCGCATCCCTTTTCAAGAGATGCGGCCGCCTGTGTGCCCCCCGGCCACGCCTCTCCCAGCCCGCGTCTGGATGTAGCCCTCCAAATTTTTTAGACTAATGCTTTATTTATATCTGATTCTGTGTAGATATATTTGAAAATGTTATTGTATATTAATTTTGTTTAAATTACAAATTGATCATTATTTTATGCAGATACTACTGTGCAATTGCCACCTTTGTAGCTTAAGTGTATGCAGACATGAGAAAAGCTTCTGGTAACTACTAATGAATTTCATTGTTTTTGAGCTTTTTGAATCAATTTACAAAACATTTGGAAAAAATTGTCTTTTAAAACATTGTTTTTGATTGAAAGTGCCTTTAATGCTTTAACAACAATTTTTTTTTTTTTTTTTTAAAGTAAGGAAGTATATATTATAAATACACTCAATGGCCACTTAAATAGTTACACCTGCATGTTTATGCAAATATCTAATCAGCCAATCATGTGGCAGCAGCTCAATGCATAAAAGCATGCAGACATGATCAAGAGGTTCAGTTGTTGTTCAGACAAAACACCAGAATTTGGAAGAAATGTCATCTTTGTGAATTTACCGTGGAATGTTTGTTGGTGCCAGACAAACAGGGATGTTCTTTGAAACTGGTGAGAGTTTTATAAATACCCTACATGCTTCCACAAAGGAGAAGATTTGGAAATGCTTCTACCACATTGTGTGGTATGAGACACGTACCTATACACAGTGATACATTTTTTAACCTCTCCTTGATTGGGAAGTGTTCTGATTCCATCTCCTCAAACTTCACAAATAAAGATATGCAATGGACTCCAAATGTATGAAAAGCTTGTAATGATTTGCTTACTAAAGGTACAATGAGATTTATGATTGGTATAGTCTGTTTTACTGACAGAATGTTACTGCAAGTGAACAATTTTTGTTAATTTAACTTCTACTAGATAATGTGAAGAAACCATTGTACATTGTGACCATATGATAAGCATTATACTATCTGATTATCATTATTTATGTTGAAAGCTTTTGTATTGAAAATTATATAACATGATGCTTACAACTATTCTAAAATATAAATTGTATATGTATAACTGCTTCAATAAAGGAAAACATTTTTAAAAATAATATTTTGTTTGAACCAATAACAAGAGGTTTGTGAAAAGATTGGCTGTAATTAAAACCATTGGCCCAATATTACAAATCAAGCTGAACTATTAGCTCATCTCTAGTTGTAGGTTACCTTATTTTAATACTGTTTCAGTTTGGATGTCTGTAAGACAACACAAAATATTTTTTTTTAGAAAATGAGAATATATTAAGAGTTATAATTGTTTTACTGTTCCACACTTTCACAAGATCCACCCCTTGGTACTCATCCCTGCTAAAGATCTCTGGCTATGAGAATAACCTTGGCTGGCTCATTTCAAATAATGTTTTTATTCCCATTCCAGATATTGATAACATATTAATAAGGTAGCTGCAAAAATAAATTTTATTACCTAACATTTATTTCCCCAAAAATAAATGTTAGGTTGTGTTGATAAAGATTTCCAGAAGGAAATAACACAAGAGACAGACTAAAGTGAAAATTGTGCTAAAAAATACATTTTTTTTCTGTAATGTGTGCCTTGTATTTATAATGCTGTTTTTATGTTGTATTACTGATAAATAGTTAGTAATGACTAGATTAGTTAGTCAGATTTCTATACCTTGATTTTGTAGTGATGTTTTTTATGTTTTTATATTATGATACAGTGGACTATGACTTAGTTTAGATAGCCATGCTTCTCATTATAAGTGCAGGCAAACTGGGAGTCTGAGAGATGTATTGTGAATATCTGTAGACTTTTTAATAAAGGATAAAATTTGACATATATATTTAAAAAATATACAGAACCTATATGTGACAATTGGGAAACAAGTTCTACTTATAAGTGTGATTGTTAACTAATACGGGGAAAATAAAGTTGTAAAGAAATATGAAAAAGACTGATAATTCATAATTTTGACGCAATAGCCTTTTAAACTCAGACCTCTGTCAGAGGTTGAACTTTTCTGATAACATAAGGATACCACAGCTTGAGCATGATTTATCCAACTTGAATTGAGTGTGGTTTTTGCATAAGTTACTCTGAATTATTTTGTTTTTATGATCTTTAATTTAGGGAGAAAGAGCAACATGTTAAAATTGTTTGAATATTGTATAATGTTAACAACCATGTGTCTTGATCAAAAATTACATATATGTAATGTTTTAAATGCTATTAATAAACAATAATAATTGTTCAGTTGTTCTTTTTTGTTCTGAAAAACAAAACAAATAAAAAGATTTAAACAAATATCTATAAGGATATATTATTTTAAGAATTCCCAAGAGAGCTGAATAACATGAGAAACTATTATTATTGCTAACTTAAAGGGATAACAGGGAGAGGCAAATCAGTCTCCAAGGGTGTTATACATATAACCAGTGTCTTAGAATTCCTTCAGAGGGCTCGATCATCTATGGGGTTTATGAGGCCACAGTCACTCCTCACTATTTAAATATATATAGGAATTTTGCACCTCATATTTTACCCCTAATTTTCGCATTGTTTTAATGCTTTGGAACATGAGGAATTACGTTTTTAGTTTAATCTACCCAAATTAATTTATTCTGTCTATAGATGTGTTCAAAATTATACATAACTGCTGCTCATGAATACAGCAATCAGATGATATAGCATAATTAATTTGTTCTTTACCTAATGTAGGCCTGATGCATCTGTAGGATCCAGAATCACATTCATTTTGTTCCTACTGTTATTGGATTTTAGAATTTAGTGCATATCATTTTATGTTGTCCTCTACAGACAGAATTTTCTTTTGGTCTGCCCACTCAAACTTACTGTCTAGTTTTGGGTTCCTAAGACACATGGGGGTAAATTTATGAAGCTGCAGGTTTAAAAAAAAAGTGGAGATGTTGCCTATAGCAACCAATCAGATTGTAATTATCATTTATTTAGTACATTCTACAAAATGACAGCTAGAATCTGACTGGTTGCTATGGGCAACATCTCCACTTTTTCAAACCCGCAGCTTCATAAATTTACCCTATGGAGACCAGGAGACTTTTACAAGGTCTCGAGTAATTTATGATGGGAATCAAACCGGCCATTCATCATGTCTCTGTGTGTCCTTGATGACTGAGCTACTCCTTCTCTAATGGTATGCTGTATATGGATATAAAACACCTGGATGGTGATGAAAATTGAGGACTTGCATTATTTTTTTGAAGATTTGACATTTTAAAACAATTTTAAATTATATATATATATACACGTTCTAAAATGTAGTTGTTAAACTAGTGGAGCCCCTTATTGGTCATGGAAGACTAAGGGGTAAATTTATCTTTAAAGCGGTGCTGCCTTGTAAAGGGAAACTTGCCTTTACAAGGCAGCGGCGCTTTAAATTTTAGCTGTCATCTCGCCGAACTCCCGCGAGTTGAAAAAACCGGAGTATGATACATTTACCCCTAAGTGTTACTACCTGTTGTCATCACTTTTATATCTCATGCAATACTCAGGACCTTCCAACATTTAAGAGTTTCCTTGGTGACTTCACTGTACCATACTATCATCGCCATTTCTCTCTACTGATGCAAGACTACATCCAGTTGAAGACTGTGTTACAGCAATCAGGTGCTAGGATCTGTTTTAATCAGTTCCTGCTTTGTTACTAGACAAGTAAGGCCTGATACAAATTTGAACACAAATTGGATATAATTTAATGCCAAGAAATGCGCAGCCATAAATAGTGGATTTTAGCCCATATGCTGAGTTGGATACATCTCAAGATATGCATATGTAGCATATGTCAGGTTTACTGCAGGAGTACTAACACCAATATACGCTTACATACCACCAGATCATAAGTTTAATGCAATAAAACTTTTAAACATTTGAGTTCATAGAGAAAAATGCATTTGTTTTTAGGCTTAATATAATATAGCCTTCTCACGTACAAATTAAAGTATTTTTTTTCTCTTTTTAAACACACAAAATCCTATAATATATGCACAATCAATGAAGAAAGCACCCAGCAGCTTCAGAAGTGAAAACGCTAACATCCAATTAGAAGCACTTAGCTAGGACTGGCCGTAAGGTGGGCGGGGCACCTGCCCACGGTGCAGGCCCATGAGGTCGCAACAGCTGCCCGCAATTTGCCCATGTGACTCCAGGTGAAGATAAAAGGGCGCCCGGCTCCCTGCGGCATTGTGACATCAGTGAAGACCTGATAGGAGCTATTTAGGCTGAAATTAGAAGCAGCAGAGAAGCGGGATTGAAGAAAAAAGAAGAGAAGGTAATTACTTCTGAAACAACGGGGGAGAGGAGACTGGAGAAAACGAGAGATTGGGGACTGGAGAAAAGGATGGAGAAAATGGGGGAGAGGGGTCTAGAAAGATGGGGGAGAGAGGTTGTAGAAAACATGCTGGACAGCGGGCTGGAGAAAGCAGGCAAGTGGCGGGCTGGAGAGAAGCGGGAGTGGAGAAAACGGAGGAGCAGTGGTTGGAAAAAATAGGGGGTTAGAGAGGGCTGTGGGCTGGAGAGAAGGATTTTCTTTATTGTCCATAAATATATGCCACATAAATAATACAATACATAACTAATATAAAATATAACTATAAATCAGTAATATATTCAAAGAAGAATATGTTTTTATTAGCAATAATAATCTCTATTAAATGTGTGGGAAATTTGTAAGCTATTAATTTGATTTTAGGGCTTGTGGGGAAATAGGCCTTTTTATTAAATGTCTAACCATCTACAAGCGCATTATTAATATAATGTCGTGGCTAGCGGGAGTGGGGGTGGAATATGTCAATTTATTAAATGGTAATATTATTAATTTACTGTTGGTTCTGTAGACGGTGGTCAAATTTGTTGATTTATTAAATGGAAATGCTATTTATTTAATGTTAGGGATGGTGGTGGGGGAAATAGATCCCCTATAATTAATTGGAATGGTATTTAATGCTGGATCTGGTTGGGATGAAGGAGGCTTATTTTTTAAATGTAAACAATATTAATTTAATGTTGTCCTGATTAGGGGAAAGGAGGTCTAATTGTTAAACATCGGTGCTATTAAGTTAATGTCAGGGCTGTATGGGAAGGGGGGATAGGCATATTTATTAAATGGGAATGCTATCAATTAAATTATGGGGCAGATTGGGTAGGAGGAGGCCTGTTTATTAAATAAAAAAGCTACTGATTAAATCTCCAGCTGGTTTAGGGGGAGGGAGGCCTAAATTGTTCACTCACCGCTCAACTTTCCAGGAGCTGAATCATAACTAGGACTCCATCATTCTAGGATCTGGCTAAGCAGCAACAGAGCTAAAGACACCAGCAGCACCAGGTAGTCAAAACTACAAGAGCATGTAGGAAAGCGCAGCACAGTTTTGGAGAATGGTTGCTTGTAAAGGACTAGGTATGTGCACTACTGCTGAGAGGCAGCGTCTATTTCCATCTAGATGGGGGAGGGCGGCTCGTGTTCTCTCTTGCCTAGGGCATTAAAATATCTAGTTACGTCTCTGGCGATTGTCATTATCATCAGCGTGTATTTGTACCAGCTCTTGGGCTAATGCAAATGATACAGCTTTAAAAACCATATTTGCGCCTGCATCAGCTCACAATTCTGCAAATAAGCCCTTACTGCACTCTATGTTAGAATGCCCCTGCCCTCCCCATCACGCCTTTTTAGATTTCTGCTTTGCAAGCAGGTGCAAGTGTGGAAGCGTGCAACTCAGCATAGGCGTAGGCACTTGCATTTATTTTGTGGTCATTCGTGGAGGAAAAAAAAAAATCGCAATTTATGTTGTGTTAACAGGTGCACATTCAGCTCTGCATTGCTGCATTTCACTGACAGCAGCAACAGCATGAGTGGCAGCCATTATTTCTTGCTTTTAGTTTTAATCTTGTCCAGGCTCTTGGGATGAGAAACCACCAAGGAAATATCCTTGGAGATGACTTTGATTGCATTTTTGGTACTATGCTAAAATCTATATGAAAAACAATTAGGATCACCCTATGTTACAGTAGTTATTTTCCTGTGAAATAAGTTCACTGTAGCAATTCACTAGTGTAATAAGTTCAGCAAATGTCTGTTACTTAACATCATACCACTGAATCAGTTGCACGCTAAGAAATAATCACTTTTATTATGATAGCCTATTACAAAGGGCTAAACAAGTCTTCATAATTGAGAAAGCCACTCGGGCTCAATCATGCCAAATTAATTTCTCAAAATATTATCAGATACAAATATTGCAGTTGCATGCAAGTTAGTAGTAATATAAAGGAAAAATAGTAATTGTATTCTCTTTTAGCGTATTCCAAGAATAAATAAATATATAAATAAAGGCTTGTAACTCAGTAATACGTATTTATAGGGTTGCTTTAGGGTCTAGACTATTCATTGTCATGCTAAGGTGGTTTAAGAGCGTTTTTTAAAAATTATGTAGTATTATTTTATTACAAAAATAGAGAACGGCAATGTTCTTATTGTGTCTATATCAGTGGTCAAAGTGGAAATTTAGAAGTTGTGGTATGGAAAATATAAGTAAATGGAATTTGATAGTTTTATAATTAAGGCAGTAGAAGAAGTGGCGGTATGACATACCTCTGTATTCACTCCCAGTTCCACCACTGGTCTATATTATTTATTACTCATTTGCATGTACATGCAGTTAAGCTGGGTACACACTACACTGTTTTCATCCAATAATCGGCTCAAACATCCGACATACGACTGCTCGTTCAAAAGTCGGGTCAGTGTGTGCAGTGACATGATGGTCGAAAGTCTGCCCAAATGGACGATTATCACCTCATTTGGTTGGTCGTACCGTTTAATATTTTCGGTCCAACCTCGTTTCCGATGTGTAGTGTGTATAAACTTCCGACCGATCCACAACAGTGAGTACGAAATTACAGTCATTGCTCACGACAACATGGCTGTAAAAAGTCGCTAAAGGGCCGTCCGCTCTTCCCTTTATCGTCCTAAACAAGGCTAGTGTGTATGCAGTCCATGGACTGAGCGATCGGATCATCGATCATGTAAAATCGATCGGCATAAAAAGTTGGTCGAAATTTCTGTAGTGTGTACCCAGCTTTAGTTGTATCTGAGTGGGACAAAATTTTGTCACATATTTTATTAGTTATGCAAACTTTCTATGTTAAAATTCCTTTTGTCTATCTCTGTATCAGGCTGAAAACTACAGACATTTACATATAGCTTGCAATGTTACAGATGTTTAATGTTATGCATATATGTTTGATATCAGGCAATCCATTAACAACATTTTAGACTAAGCTTAGTTGGGCCTGATTCATTTAGGTACTTAAATTAAGAAGTTTCTTTTTTAAGAATCCTGGACAAAACCATATAACAATGCAAGGGGTGAAAATTAGTTTTCTGTTTTGCACATAAGTTAAATACTGACTGTTTTTTCATGTAGCACACAAATACTTGATAGCTTATTTGTACACTGAAATTTAAAGTTGATATTTGTGTGCTACATGAAAAAACAGCCAGTATTTAACTTATGTGTAAAACAGAAAACTAATTTTCACCCCTTGCATTGCAACATGGTTTTGTCCAGGAGACTTAATTCTTAATTTAAGTTCCTTAATGAATCAGGCCCAGTTGTGTTTAAGTAGACTTAAGGTTTCCGTTAACTGCACATAAGGTTTGATAGATGACTAATATCATGAAGGTAAGTGGCATGGAATATTTGATTTCATTATAATATATATATAAGCACAAAAATATTTAGCGTTCTATATCAAGTATATAAAGTAAAAGCCTTCATCAGTGGTGCTCAAGTTTATAAAAATAAAACTTGATGACCTATTTAAAAGTTTGACCTTTTCTCGTAAAAGTTAACAAAAACGTATAGAAAAGCTTAAAACTTAGTTGCATAAGTAATAGGCAATGAATCTCTAGGAAACAGTTGAAGAAAGGTATACCCTTTTTTAATTCTTTTATACAATTAACTGAAGTCCCTGTTTTAGGGATGTATATAAATAGATGTACTTATTTGGTGCCAGTTAAATCACTGATCGCTATAATAAGAAAGCACTGATCATATTCCTTACTACTGTGTAAATGATAAGTGTATCACTGAGAGAAGATGCTTCTCCTGCAACTCTCACCCTCTCCTGTTTTACAACATGGATCTTTCTTTTCATGGCTCCTGTCTTTTGTATACTGCTCATCCTAATACTTTTTTTTTATAATTGAAGGGCTTCAATAATGAAGATTTGGTTCTCTATAATGCTTTTTGGGTGTTTGTCAAGAAACAAAATGTAATAATTATTAAAGAATAGTGTATTTTAACACATTGTATAACAATAATAATATTTGAACATCCTGTTTTTACTCTTCTAACTAGATTGCTCTGTTGCTAATGCAGTCCATGAACAATTTTAGACAAAGACTATAAACTTGGTACTACCGTCAGAACACGGGAACAAAACGTTGAAAATAATTAAGACTGTGTAAGTCATGGCAAAGCTCGAATAATTTTTTTCACTTTATATAACATACTCACTTCAGACCGAGATTCTCTATAAGCTAATTAATTATACACTTCCAGATTTTACATTTTTTTCTACATTTAAGGCATGCCTCTGTTACATAGGAATACATTTTTTTTAATTAATTTACCCAAGGGAAGTTTAATTTTTTTCGTGTGACAGGTTTCTCTCTTGTCACCATATTGGAATATATAATTGTTTTATTTGTAAGGGACATCTAAGCTCATGATAACTCATGTTCTAACAGATGCAGCTTATTAGAAGAGCTGATCTGAGTCCTACAAATATAAAAAGCGGCCTCACCCCTATCCTGCAGCCTGGGTTACATGGTGATTTAATGTGATTTCATTCAGTCCATGTTACTTAAAATGAAAGTGAGATCTCAAATGAAAGCAAATATATATATATATATATATATATATATAAGAAAAATGGAGGAGGAGGCGCACAATAGTGTAGTATATTGATATAATATTGGGATCACACAAGAACCCACAGTAGGACCGGAAACACCAGTGGAGAGGAAACCAGGAAACAAAAACTGTAATATAACATCCAATATGTAGATGTAAAATACAAGTTACAGCTTATTCTCAAACAGAGTTACAGTGGGTGAACTCGCAGAATTTCCATATATTAAACACCCAGGACACACTTATGCAGATGTGTGCGTACCAGATAGCAAAACTTTTAAGCTTTGTGTACGTAGATATCCTTCATCTGGTCTTCATCAGGAAATCAAACTGAACGAAACGCGTTGAGGCCCACAACTGTACTATCTGAGATCCTGTTTCACTGATCTACCCTGGAGTGACAAGTTGCTAACCTTGGTTGAGTTTCCTGGACTTTTATAGGTTATTTCCATGCTACACTGCTTGGTAAAGAGGATTGGCAGCCGCCTGCACATGGGAAGTGTCTACTGAAAAGAATATAGACTCTATACTGGACTATTGGTGATTTGTTACAAGCGCCAATTGCTGTATCTTGTATTTTTAAAAATTATATATATATATATATATATATATATATATATTAGATGTTCCTTACGAAGCAGACTTGACCCATGAATCCAGTTGGAAAATGGCTGTCTCATGTATACAAAGCATCTTTTAATGTATTGAATGCAAATATATATTTTTGTTCACTTTACTTTTAGAATTTTGTTGCCTGCAATTTCTGTTGCCTTATTTATTAATTAACATGGACTGGGTTAAATGACAGTGTAGTTGTATTAATAGGGATGTGTACACTTT